>NC_142002.1:5312686-5507686 GCF_049901715.1 Pseudonaja textilis | reverse complement strand
AGCCGCACACTTGGAATGGATGGATCATAAACTTGGGTCAAGGTTAAAATCAACATGCAGCTCTTCAGCCACTGATAATGTATCTGTGATCTGCAGGAGGATGAGTAAGAGTGTAATCATTGCAGCAATTCTGTAGAACATCAGGCTGAAGCCAAGGGAGGGGTCAAATGTGTCATAAGTCATGAGTCCCTGCATGCCCAAGAGATCCAAGTTCAGCCCACCTTGAATGCCTTTCTTATCTCCTACTCATTTCCCTTGACTGTTAGTTGGCCAGATTCTTATAGAGAGCTTATGCGTGCAATAAATCTTTATATTCATTTGAACTGCCCGAATCTCCTAATTTCCCCTGCGCTTGACAATTTCCTTGTACAGGCTCAAAATGAAACACATCTACATTGCACTTCAGTAAGATTTGTACAAGAGGACTCATCTGTTCTTCAGCACAATGCCTCGATGCACTTCTCATTACAGTTATTGATAGGTTTATTGGTTGACTGCATTTTTAAACAACATTCAATTCACGAAGTTCATTGGAAAGTATTTCTGCAAGGGAATATTTAGTGTTCCATACTTCTACTATCACTATAAGTAAAGAGTCACAGGTGTGGCTTGAAGCAAATATTTGGACCATTCTGTGAACAAAAAGGACAGAACCATTAAGTTCTGGAAAAGGAAATAGTATTGGAAAAAGGCTTAGCTTGGCTGTTTTCTTGCAGATGTTTTCTTACCTGACTAGCTAATATCATCAGTGCTAGAAGAGAGTGGGGTTTGCTCTCTGTTTATACGCAAGAGGCAATCTCAACAACACTGACAGAGCAATCCACTTTTGGGCATCCAGACCTTAATCAATGCTTCTGTCCTTTTATATAAACAGAGAGCAAGCCCCATTCCCTTCCAGCACTGACGATGGTGCCTAGTTGGGTAATGAAACACCTGCAAGAAAACCACCAAGCTCAGAGAGCACCAAGGGCCCCACAGTTCACCCCTGAGCTACAAATATTCTCTTCTATTTAGAAGAGACTTAGGTTGGTTCTTCCCTAGCTTCCTGGAATGGAAGAGGAGTTGCAAACTCAGATTTTGTAAGACACAGTTTCTGTAGCCTCTATCAGTAAAGGAGAATCTTCCTGAGGGTTGGTTTCTTGATCCGGTCTACTTCGTAGGGTTGACACTAATACAAAACAGTGAACTCACCATATACCAGGAAGCATAAGGTTGTCCAAAATATCCCCATGTTGGTTTGAAGCATCCTTCAAGGGGAAACTCTTCTTTCAAAGGATCCTTCAGTGGAAGCTAGGAAAAGAAAAACCAAGATACTTAGTCCTGAGATTTGTCCGCCTTACCATCGATCAGTGGTCCTTGGCTTAATCATTCCTTTTCCTTTAATAATGGCATTATTCCAACAAAAAGGATTTAAACACACACAGACACATAAATACAGCTTTTATGCAAGCATCTCAGCAGTGGATGATCCAGATTGGATGCTCAAAATAAGGAATTAAAATTGTTCCTTCGCCCCCAGGATATACTAGAAGTGGGAGGAGGAGGAAGGAGGAGGAGGGAGGAGGGGGAGGAGGAGGAGGAGGAGGAGGAGGGAGGAGGAGGATCTAACAGAGGACATAAATACAGATTCCCTTGTAAAAATTACAGTTTTAATAGCATAATTTTATATTTTTAAATCATATAAAATACACGATAAAATAGAACAATAAAACAATAAAACAAGAGAGACCAATGTCATTCTTCTGAGGAGTCAAACAACACAGTCTGAAGTAAACAGCATGGTATTGACAAAACACAACCCCACCCATTCTTTCTGTGCCTGCATTACACAATGTCATAAGCAATTGTCTTAATTATTCTCTTAATTGGGGGGATGAAGCTCCATTTGGTTTTGCAATCAAATGCTGTATTCATTGTATTGTTGTTGTGCTGCTGGTGTGTTGAAAGTCTGCAGGCTGCCAGGCCTGAGTCAAATTTAAACTTAGAGCTAACTCTTGAAATAGGCTGCAATTAAAGCTACTTTTTATTTATTTTTCCTTTTTTTAGTGTTATAAATCTTGTTAGATTGTATTGATTCAATACAGTGATGTTTATACAATATGAGTAGCAGTGATCCACATTCCATTAGATAGCTTGAAGCATTGAAAACAGAGAAAGGAATGTGTGTGTGTGTGTGTGTGTGTGTGTGTGTGTGTGTGTGTGTGTTGTGACTCGGAGGTCTGAGCCTGCCTTGTTAGAAGATACAGACAAGCAATGAGGAAGAGAGGGATTTGGCCTTGAGATTTGAGCCTGCTTTGCTGGAAGACACAGACTTGAGCCAGGAAGAAGAGGAGGATTTGCCTCTGAGGTTTGAGCCTGCTTTGCTGGAGGATTCGGAATCATCTTCCTCCCCAGGACCTTCCTCCCTGGTTGTGCCTCAGGTGTCGGCAGATAATCAGGAGAGCATAGCTTACCAGCTCAAATCCCCCAGCAACTAAGACTAACCTGAGCATAACCCACCTGAACAGAACACCCCCCCAGCCAATCAGAACACAGCCAACCCCCCCAACCAATCAGAACACAGCCAAACCCCCAACCAATGAAAACACACCCCCAGCCAATCAGAACACAGCCAAGCCCCCACCCGATAAAGTCACACCCCCATTAGCAGTTAAAAGGAAGAAGCAGCTGCAAGCTCACATTACTCCAAGAAGCACAAAGCCGAAGACACAAGCCTGAAGATGATGAATGAGACTTCATTGAAACGTCGCCTAGATACTTCCAATTTTATGTGGAGAAAACCCAAATAACCAACATATATATATATATATATATATATATATATATATATATATATATATATATATATATATATATATATATATATATATATATGGATCTTTGGTTATATAATTGTAATTTTGGATGTCCATATTGCAGGCATAAACAATTCAGCTATCTTTGAAGAGAGATTCGTGGCTTTTCCTTTTCAGGCAGACATAAATACTCCAGTTATTGCCAGAATCCACCAGCAAGTTTCATCTGGGTTCAAGGAGTGGGACATCCACAGAAGTGTCAAAACTCCCCAAAACAGTGGTGATAGAAGTGCTATCAAAGCCCTGGCCCTTTTACAATGGGTGTCACCTGTAAAAATTAGGCAGGGTTTCAATCATACTATCTTAACTCTTTCAAACCCACATGGACACTAATGGCTGTGTAAGTTCAACCCTGATTGTTAGTGGCTTATCATGGCATGTGGGCAAATCCAATAAACAGGGGCTCACTTGAGCTTTTCTTTGGGGTTCCAGGAACAGTACAGGAGCAGGATTGGCAAATCTGTGCACTTAGAATAACAGAATAACAGAGTTGGAAGGGACCTTGGAGGTCTTCTAGTCTGACCCCCTGCTCAAACAGGAGACCCTATCCCATTCCACACAAATGGCTGTCCAGTCTCTTCTTAAAAGCCTCCAATGATGGAGCAACCCACAACCTGACCTGAACATGAGGTGAAAAAAAATCCTTATACATGCAGAGTCAAGACTGGCAGCAGTTTGTGGTGGAATATTTAACCAGTGAAAATTCTCAGGACTGTTTTATGCTCTGTGTGCAAAAAGCTGGCAAACTCTAAGTCCTATAGCCATGATTTGTAAAATTGCCTTTTTAGAGCAAGAGACAGAGACAGAGAGAGAAAGGGGGAGGAGGGAGGGAGTGGGAGAGAGAGAGAGTGTGTGTTAAAGTCTTGTAGAACTTTTACCCAGTTAATTAACTGCACTGGCCAGAAGGCACATTGAATTTAGCCCAAACCCAAACCAACTGCAGGATGGTTTAGCACGAGCAATGTGCCAACCTTTTCTCTGTGTTGTAACAGAAAAGAAGAGAGGGGAGGAGGAGGGAGGAGGATCCAACAGAGGCCATACATACAGATTCCCTTGTAAAAATTACAGTTTTAATAGCATAATTTTATATTTTTAAATCATATAAAATACACAATACAATAAAACAATATGAAAGAGAGACCCAGTGGCATTCTAAGTCAATCTGAAGTAAACACCATTGTACTGACACAACACAACCCCACCCATTCTTTCTGTGCCTGCATTACACAATGTCATAAGCAATCCTCTTAATTATTCTCTTAATTGGGGGATGGGGCTCCATTTGGTTTTGCAATCCAATGCGGTATTCGTTGTGTTGTTCCTGCTGCTGTTATGTTGAAAGTGTGCAGGAAGCCATGGCTGAGTCAAATTTAAACTTAGAGCTAACTCTTGAAATAGGCTGCAATTAAAGCTACTTTTTATTTATTTTTCCTTTTTTTTACAGTGTTATAAATCTTGTTTGATTGTATTGATTCAATACAGTGATGTTTATAGATATGATTAGCAGTGATCCACATTCCGTTAGATAGCTCGAAGCATTGAAAACAGAGAAAAGAATGTAAAGGAGGAGGAGGAGGAGGAAGAGGAAAAATGTGAAGGAGATAGATAAAAAAAGGCAGGTAGAGAAAGAGTGGGTTAAAGTTCTTTTTCTGGCAATTGCTTTAGGACAGGGGTTCCCAACCTGGGGTGCGAGACGATATTCCAGGGGGTGCAAGAAAAGTCCAGGTAAATAATAGGATATTGGCTATAAGTTGGCATTTTTATTTATTATTTATTTCAGGGGGTGTGAGGTTCGAGTGAAATTTCTTTAGGGGTGCAGGATGAAAAAAAGGTTGGGAACCACTGCTTTAGGAGCATTTTTTTTCTTTAGTTGCCTGATCCCTCCTCACTGCTCTGAGTGAGAATTCTGCCTGGGATGCTTTTTAAGCACACTTCCCCCAATCTTGCTGCCTGGACATGAAGCCATACGTCCTATCTGTTAGTGACCTCTGTAATATCTTTCTGGCTACATTCCTCTCCTTTACCTTCTTTATAATACAAAGTTCAGAGTGCATGACTAAAAGTTTGAACCTTGGCCAAAAAGCAGAACTGAAGGAGGTATGTGGTATTCTCTCTCTTTCCCCCCCTTTTTTCTGTAAGTATAGCTCTAATTCATGCTTTAATTCATTGCATTTTTATAGCACTGTTATCTGCAAGGCTGACCTTCAGAATACCTTTTACCCTGAATACCAACTCCACTGGTCTGCCTCTGCAGCCCATAAGTTCATACATAGTGTAACACAACACAATCAGGTAAAGAGCTGAAGAGACAGCATACATTATGCTGAGTGGCAATATACAATATAATTTCTCTTAATTTTGGTGGATTTCCGCCCCCACTGGCTGAGCATGTAAGGCAAACTACATATTTGCCTTACTTCTGATTCAATATGTATTGCACAAACCTGAAAAATAAAAAAAAATCAAGCAAGGTTGGTTGTATAAACGCACCCAAATGTTATTACACTTGATCTGCCCTGCCTCCCTACATTTACATGAGAGGCAAACTTCCTTTCCATACGATGCTGCTTTGGAAAGTCTTCCTGACAGAACTTATGTCTTTCCTTCCTCAATGGACTTTTTGAATGGAGTAGAAACACCCACATACACCAGAAAAAGAAAGAAAGAAAAAGAAAGAAAGAAAGAAAGAAAGAAAGAAAGAAAGAAAGAAAGAAAGAAAGAAAGAAAGAAAGAGGGAGGAGAGGAGGAGGAGAAGGAAGGAAGGAAGGAAGGAAGGAAGGAAGGAAGGAAGGAAGGAAGGAAGGAAGGAAGGAAGGAAGGAAAAAAAAATCCAAAAAACCCAAAGAAGCAGATCAACCAAATATTAAAAGTGGAAGGCAATGATTTATACATTTTCCCCTTGGAAAATCTGAAGCTGGTGAACAGTGCTTACCAGGTTCTTAGCTGGTCTTTCAATCACTTAGATGATGCATCTTAGATATGCCTTGTACCTATTCCTTCTCTAAGGAGCCCTAGGGATGAATCTGAATTTGAACGGAGACAAATTTCCATGAAAGTGACAGAGCCACAGACCCAGGTGAAAGGAGAGGAAATCAAAAATATTTCCAAGCATGAACAGCGAGCTTGACTCAGCACTTTTCACATACCTGGCACAAAAGTTACGCTTTCTTCTCCCTCGCACCCTCTCTTTTAAAATCTAATCATTGTCCTCCTGGCCCCATAAACGTTCTTAGCTTCCTTTTGCTCTACTTGTTCAATCTTGAAGAAGAAGAAAAAACCTTACCAAAAGATACGTAGCTTGGCCCAGATGAATGGAAGACAGCAAGATGCGATCCTTTGCAGCATTCAGAACATCTGGCAGGCTGGGAGAACCATGGCATTCACCCCTTCAGATGCTGTAACTTATAGGATGCAGCCATTTGTTGCCCTCTCTTGCAGCTAAGAGAACTCATAACCCAGGGAAAAGGCATTTTCAAAGTCTCCACACCTGTCACACCCATGCAACTTTCTGCCAAAGGTGAGTGAACTTTTCCCCAATCAGAGCCTCTTGGCTGTTTGTCAGAAGGGAGACTCGTGATTCTGTCTTGGTCCAAAAAATGCCACATGCAGAAAAGGCCATTCCTCTTCTGAAAGTTTGTCTTTAATTAACATGAATGCCATTATTACCAATGACATTTTTTTCCCAAGAATGAAAGCATGCCACCAGCCCATAGCTAGACACATAGTTTTCCCTTTGAGACTTAGTCCCACTTCTCTTTTAAGATGCTCCAGAACAAGCTGCTAGATTTTATTTGACAAAAAAATATCTCCATTTCTTTAGACACATGCTCTCTCTTTCTATCTCCTTTCTATCTCTATATCTACCTCTATCTATCTTTATCTGTTTATCCATCCATCCATCATCCATCTATCATCCATCCAGTATTTTCCATGGGTGCAGGGGCATGTTTGTGTGTCAAACTAATGTTTGATGAAAGCAGCGCTGTGCCATCATGATACAATGGCCACTCCTTTTGTACATGTCACAGTGTCCCAGCATGTCCAAAGAACGGAACTGCTTTCATCATTTTATTTCAAGGTGAGTCGCCTTGGTGAGAGGGGCAGGATAAAAATTTAATATAAAAAATAAAACAATTATCATATATCTATTGTTGGTTTCCATTCCTAACCCAAATGATGCCAAAATCCTGAAATGTGCATTGTGACATCACAGTGCAAGGTCCATTAGTTTGTATCTGCATCACAAGTGCATAAGGGGTAATTTACATCATGATGAAAGGATGATATTTCATCACTTGTCTGTTCCCCAATGAAGTTTTCAGAGTGGGTCCTTCACTCCCATGCCATTCAATAGCCAAAAAATAAAAATAAAAATGGATTTCAGCCTTCTCCAAAACTATCATTTTATACTAGCAGAAATGGCTCCATTGCTGCTGCCATGTTAACTTTTCAGACCATTGGATGCGGGCACTCTGAGCAAGGAGCATGGCCAATTTTATGCCAGTTTGAGGAATGGTGCAGAGAATCTCAGTTCAGTGGGACGGATCTGAAGAGAAGCAGAATGGACTGAGAGTTGACCACAAGGCCTTCCTTAAAAATCTGGAAGCTGTGCAAAAGAATTTCCCTGCTATGCTTTTCATGACTTAATAGGATGAGGCCACTGTGCAAATAGCAATAGCAATATAGCACTAAGACTTATACACCACTTCATGGTATTTTACAGCCCTCTCTAAGTGGTTTACAGAGTCAGCATCTTGTGCCCTCAACAATCTGCATCCTCATTTTACTGACCTCGGAAGGATGGAAGGTTGAATCAACCATCAAACCCTCAAAACAACCTTCAAAGGTTATATTATTTTGCTGAATGCTTTTATTTCTGACTAGAAAACTGTCAATGGAGTAATTGTGACATCAGCATAGAGATACATATATTCAACAGCACAGTTAAGTGTTTTCCCTGATAAGCTCCATTCATGCTCCATTCAAGAAGACAGGTGGAAGGTTATACACATTTTGATCCATTTCGCCTTCTATTTTTCTCAGATCTACAATCAGAGCCTGCTGCAAATTCTGCCCTGCATTTCCTTAGTGCTTGACTAAGCAGCAGGAATCCTGCCAAGAAAATCTTTGGTGGTTTTTCTTCTGTCCACTTTTGCCCTTGATATGCCTCAGAAGAAAGTACAATGTGCATTTAGTATATTTACTTTGCTTTATCAGTCCTTGAAACTTCTCTGTTTGCAGGGTCTTTAACCTAGGCTCTTGGTTACAGAGTAACCCGGGTTGTTGTAATCGTATATGCATCATACTCAGTAGCTTTTATATCTGAGGATGCATATCTAGGATTGCACTTCAGGTCACGTCTCAGGTCACGTCTTTTGACATTAAGTTATCTTTTTTTTTTAAAAAAAGAAATCAATATGAATTCATTTGTTTCTTTTATTAGTTTATAACCAAGAGACATTGGCATTCTATAATGGAGATAAGTTTTTAGCTATAGTTTTATAATGTACCCATAAATTGCCAGGTAATTTAAAACTATTTCAAACAGGGTACAGGGGTTTTTTATGCTTAAGATTACAAATAGTTCCCAAAGATCTGCAGTGTGGTCATTTTGTTTTAGAAAATAATGTAAAAAAAAAGTAGAGATAGTAAAATCATAAAGTGTGCAGTTATTACTCTGGTTCTCAATTCCTTATTTGCATGAAACAGACCTACAATTTAAATGCAGGTGCACCATTAAACACAGGACAAACCTTTATAATATCTATCCCTCCTCAAGATTCACCATAATCATCACTGCCATCTGTCTAACCAAAGTAATTTCTTTTTAAACGGGGCTGGAGGAATCAAACTCTTTCTTGATGGAAACAAAAAATCCAAATGCAGCACCTTATGGTCAGTTCTGAAGTTCTCCCTGTTTGATTTCTGCCTGCAGTGCAATGCAGCAGTTGGACAGAGGCATTAACACTAACATGTTGCAAAGAGGCATTAACACTCCAGCTGCTAACCAATGGCTAGTCTTCTGTCTGCAGACTAAACCAATTCTGTGTTAGTTTATTTGTGGCTCATTGTATTTATTGGGTGAACAATAGCAACTGGTGCATAATCTTTGTGGGAATCCAGAAAAGAGGGAGCTCCCATCACTAATTCAAGCGAGTTGTCCCAACGTGGCAGCTTTGACGCGCCTCAGCAAGGCTCTCAGAGGTCGCCATGGATACGGCGAGCCCCCGGTTGCTATCGCTACGCGGCCACTTCCCCGGGCTCGAGCAATCCCAGAAGCCCTCGCGGCGAGCTCGCTTGGACCGAAGTAATGGTCGCTCAAACCCTCCTACGTCATCAGGGCGCGACGCCCAAGGGGAATGCGGAAGCGGCTGCCGGGGACGGTGATGAGCGCTCGGTTCTTGCGAGCCTGGCGGGGCGGGTGGGGTAGGGGCCGCGCGACCGCCGCGGGGGAGGCCCCGAGGCGCGAGAAGCCCCCCTGGCGAATCCTCTTCTTTGGCACCGACCGCTTCTCCGCAGAGATCCTCCGAGCGCTCCAGGCAGCCCGGTGGGTCTTTCGGGTGGAGGAGTCCCAAGGGGAGCGGGGGGCGAGGGGATAAGACAGGGGAGGAGGATGTCGGGGGGTCGCTCCAAGCCCGGTGCGCGCGCCCCCACCACACGCCTCAGCAGCTGGGAGATGTGTGGACTTCGACTCCCAGAATCCCCCAGTCAGCCACGATTATTGCTATGTATGAACTGAAGAGAATAGAATTAGAGAATAGACGAATGGAATGGGATAGATTGAAACAGTAGAGTAGAGTAGAATAGAGAATAGAGGAGTAGAACAGAATAGAATTCTTTATTGGCCAAGTGTGATTGGACACACAAGGAATTTGTCTTTGGTGCATATGCACTCAGTGTACATAAGAAAAAAAATAAAATACTGAGATTCACCAAGAATCATGAGATACAACACTTAGTGATAGTCATGACCATGTTTAGAATAGAATAGAAATCTTCATTGACCAAGTGTGGTTGGACACAAAGAATTTGTCTTGGTGCAAATGCTCTCAGTGTACATAAAAGAAGAGAGACATTCGTTAAGAGTCATAAGGTACAACACTTAATGGTAGTCATAGGGCACAATAAGCAATCAAATCATACTAGGAAACAATAAAAATCATTAGGATACAAGCAACAAGGTTACAGTCATAAGTGGGAGGAGATGGGTAAAAGGAAGGATGGGAGGATTAATAATAGTAGTAGAAATGCAGGCGATTGTTGGACAGTGTTGAGGGAATTATTTGTTTAGCATTTGGGGAAAACCTGTCCTTGTGTCTAATTATTCTAGTGTGCAGTGCTCCATAGCATTTTGAGGGTAGGATGGTTTATAATTATAAATATGCCAACATAACCAACAGAATTACAAATAAGCTAATATAAAGAGAAATCTAGTTAAAACTATTTTGTTACACTACTACTATTGTTATTAGATAAGCATTAATATTTCTTTTTGTTGTTTGTTTTTCTGTAAAGGATACACCCTGACTATACACTGTATTCAAAATGTTTATGAATAAAATATATATATGCAAACAAAATATATAATGGCTGGCTGGGGAATTTTGAGAGTGGAACTCCACACAACCCAAAGTTGCTTTACCAAAGGGCAAATGGACTTTCTTGTTTTTCCTTGAAAGCGTCCAAGAAGAATTGAAGCTTCTTGGGTGAGAAGCGAAGCATCTTCAAGGGAAAAAAACAAAAACAAAGTCCAGTTGCCTTTTGAAAAAGCACTTTTGAGACAACCATGACCTGGATGACTGAGAATCTCCATGGACACAAAGAACAAGCCAATATTATATTTGCTGTCTGCTTAGATTTAGATGAGCCCTGGTTAATTCCATCTTAGTTTCCAGCATCTGACAGTTGTTGAGGTTGGGAAACAGGGCTGCAAGCAATTGAGTGGAGTCAACAGAATAAGAGTGCCAAAACCCTGCTTATCTTAATAAACCAAAATCCCACCCCTTCCATTCCTTTTATTCTTAAACCAGTTTATGAGTGGAGAGCAAATGAGATGAATCAATCCAGAGATTGAGTACCAAATCTACAGCAGGTGGTAGTCCCTGACCAACCTTGGCTGGTTCTTAGCCCAGCAGGGCTGAACTTGGCTAAAATAGGGATGGAAGAGCGCCAGCAAATACACAACTTTAAGCTGGGATGGGAAGAAAACAATAGCAAATAGCTTACAGCTTTTTGCTACTGTTGATTTGGAAGGTAACTTGACCCAAAAGAGATGCTAACTTTGGGGGTTCCAGGTGAAAGATGACTGCACCTGGACTTTCGCTGTAACTTTTGGCAGGGTTCACGCCTACTGATTAACCAAATTATTGGTTGGATTTTTGAGTTGGCGTTTGTTCCAGTTAGGCAAATAAGCCTTATAAACCATAGTATTTTCCTGAGTGAATCCACCCACCCAGTTGTGATTTTGTTATGATACTGGTTAAACATACAAGTTAGAGATGGATGATTGCATGAGAAAAGTTTTTCCTGGTTGTATTTGAATTGTAGGAGGGAACTCTAGATGTTGACTTAGACCTGACAGAACTGCTTCTCCATTAATCCCACTATTGGCTAATTTATTTGGCATACTAGAAGGTTTTCTTTTCTCTAACAGCCTTTACTCTCTCCAGTTGAAGATGCTTGATCCAAAACTTAAAATCTTCACAGTCATAATGCATGCTCTAAATATGACATGAAAACCCTCATATCCCTGAAGAACAAAGGCAATATGTCAGTGGCAGAGTTATAAGCCACTGACAAGGCCATAGGAGAGCACAGATAGGAATTGAAATTCAGTGTGTAGAATACTTGCTTTGATTACAGAAACTCCATTGAACTCTGGGTGTGGGTAATGGGCAATGTAAGGTTCCCTACATTTCCAAGTGAATTCATAAAGGTTCCTAAAATAAGCGCTTCTTTGTGATTAAATGCAGCTTCCCATCTTTCTTTGGCAATCCAATTAAAATAGTGGATTTAATATTTAAGTCTTTTTAAAGGATGTCATGTGCTGCTCCAGCTGTGAAGGTGGTCAGACGTATTAAGTATCTGGGGGAGCAGACAATGAACAATCTGACTTGGCCTCTTCATCTGGGTTATCTTTAGTGAAGCGTGCAAACCAGTGTTTGCATTTCCTGTGACGGAGGAGGAGAGCACATCCTAACATCCTGGCCACTTTTTACAGAGGCACGATTGAGAGCGTTTTTTAAAAAATGCATCCCTGTTTGGTTTGGTGGCAGCAATGCTCAGATAGAAAGTCCCTACAGAGAGCGATGAGGACAGCGGAGAGTATCATAAGAAGCTCGCTTCCTGTTATTCAGGATGCTGCTTATAAGCTCCATGTCCTTAGAGCTCGAAACATTGTTAGGGACCCCACACACCGACTTCATGGCCTGTTTCTGTTGCTCCCCTCTGGGCAGGGATTTCAAAGTATCTATAGCAGGACAACTAGGCTCTGTAACAGTTTTGTTCCTTATGCCATGTGACTTATAATGTGGGTATATGCATAAAGGTTATCTTTTGAAAGCTCGTCCCAAAGGTGCTCTTTTTTTTCAAGAGGGAACTGGACTTTCTTGTTCTTCTTTTTCAAAGAAAAACAAGGAAGTCCAGTTGCCTCTTGGGAAAAAAGACCACCTTTGGGACAACCATGACCTGATGACTGAAGGTCTCCATAGATTTTTGGGAGCCAAATGCAATGAAATTTCATTTCATTGTATGCGGATTAGCGTACATTTAAAGTGACAATAAACTTTTTCTTCTATTCTCCCTGCAAGGGCAGAGTGCCAAGGCCAGACCGGATTGTGGATCACCTGGAGGTGGTAACCTTGCCCCCCAGTCACTCAAAGGTACTCCCCGTGAAGAAGTATGCAGAGCAGCTGCAGCTCCCCCTCCACATCTGGCCTGATGTGGGGGCATGGGAGAATTTTGACGTTGGCGTGGTGGCATCATTTGGACGTCTGCTTAGTGAGGACCTCATCCGAAAGTTCCCCTAGTAAGAATTTTCACACAAAAAAACCCCCTCACTTTCTTAGTGTATTTATCACCCAACTATTTCTGGCTTTTAGAGTAAAGGAAAGTCTTTCTTCTGTAACGTTTGATTATATACAGGGGTGGAAGGGCCAGGTTCTTTATGACAATTCCTGCATAGGTATCTAATTTGTTATATGGTTTGCAACTGCCCATAATTTTACTGATGCTTCTAAAACTAATTTCCAGTGCAAAGTGTAGGGGAATTGAGGAACCTGTAGCACTGCAGATGTTTCTGAATGGTAGCTATCACCAGCGATGGCAGAAGTAGCTCTAATTTACAGTTCCGTAATACAAGGTTGATACAGTTTCCCTGGTCATCGAGTTTAATGGGGGTTATTCAAATCAGGCATCGCCTTAACTGTTTCTGATCAAGAATGATCGCGATCTCAAGTTCCTACTGTCAGGTTTCCAAGTGATGAAATCCATTTAAAAAGAAAAGAACAAAGTCCATCTTCCAAGGCAATTTCTTTTATTTAGGAAAGAATTACCATGGACTTTGCCAATTTGATGCTTTCCTAAATAAAAGAAATTGTCTTGGAAGATGGATTTGTTTTTTATCTTTTTAAACTAATTTCATCACTTGGAAACCTGACATTATTCCGGATCTCTTTCATTTCCTTAGGTGTCATGGAGTACATTTTTGATTTTGGGAATTTCGCCCCCTCTATAAACTCTGGCACAGTCAGTGTTGCGATGGGGGCGTAGCACATTGCACCTACATTTCTTTGACTGAAATTCAGCTCGCATATCATTCTCATGTTCCCTTAGCAACGGTAAAGTTTCCTTTTTCAGTAAAAATATTTTAGTGTTTTTAATCATCTCTAAGGTTCCATTCTTTGCTGGTTTACTCCTGAACAAGTGCCAATATTGCATGCTTTGGGGTAAAATATGCACAATCAATTTAGAATGCAGCCATAAAAACAATGTACAGGTAGTCCTCATTTAGCAACCACGGAACCAGCAACTCTGTCTTTAAACAAAGCAATTACTCAGTGGAGTCACAGTCTTACAAACTTGCTTCAGTTTTCCTTTGCTTTGTACACTTGCAAATTGCTAGGATTGGTAACAGAGTTGGAAGGAACCTTGGAGGCCTTCATCCCTCTACTCAAGCAGGCGACCCTATACCATTAAATAACCTTTTCAACACTTTTTCAGTCATAAGTGTGAACATTCTCTAAACAAAGCATTTGCTAAATTAGGAGTGGCTGCAATTTATTGCAGTTTATCAGAACAATCAAGAAAGACTTGCCAGTGCAACAAGCCAGAATTGCAGAGGAATCTAGATTCTTTACAAATATAGTCCCAGTACATACTGCAAAATAGCTCAGTTTGACATTTTGTGCCGATATGAGTAACTAAGCCACTATGTCATGATTAAGCAAAGTTTATGTTATGTCTAAATTAAAATTCTTTGCCTTTTGCTGTCCATAGAAACTGAAATCTTAGACCAAGGTTCTTGATTTATAATTTGTGCATTGTTTGGGAGCCACAGCCTCCAAATTCTGGATGAGAAATAACATTTATCTTTTGCATGCAGTTCATAAAAAACAAAGTAGAACTTGCCACATTCTAGCATAATGTTATACATGCCATTTCAGTCAGACAGATTTCAGAAGAAGATTTAAAAATGATAAAAATGAGATAAGTGATTGGTTACAGCGAGATACCCAAAGCAGTGAGGCCTGTGAATTACAGGAGTTATAATCCAAAGACCTGGCTGACTGTACTGGAGAAGGGAAAGAATTGCATTGTAGATTTTCTTGCTTTGTAAAATCATATATGCTTGTAGGTTTTTTACATTTTTTCCTTGTGTTTTAGTTCTATTGAATGCCGAGATATCAGTAAAAATTACTCCTTACTTCTACATTGCAATATATGTTGTGCTTATTACATTGCTGAATTTTTAACTTGATTGTTTTTATGCTAAAAAATTTGGGAGTCGTTTTGAAGTCCAACAATATAAAAACATAATAAATAAAAAATATTACCAGGTTGCTGTCATCATGTTCTAATTTCCTAATATTTTGACCCAGTGGCGTGCTGAATGTCCACCCCAGCTACCTTCCGCGGTGGCGTGGCCCTGCACCAATCATCCACACAGTGCTCCATGGAGATACAGTGACCGGGGTCACAATTATGCAGATCAGGCCTAAGAGGTAGGTTGGCTGTTTCATTCAGCATCCAGTCTGCAAAGACCTGGCTGTGGGAATTATATCAAGTAAGAATTAAAATATAATTATAATTTTGTGGGCGCTCCCTCACTGGAGGTTTTTAAGAAGAGACTGGTCAGTCAACTTGTCTGAGATGGTTCTGCTGCTTGAGCAGGGGGCTGGACTAGAAGACCTCCAAGGTCCCTTTCAATCCTATGATTCTAAGATGCAAAGCCCACTACTAAAAGCCTTTTTAAAACAAATGTATCAGTGCAGCAATTGCGTTCTCCATCCAGTCTCTCCACTAATTAGGTTTTGAGGTGCTACGTGTAATCTGATAAAAAACTTCTGGCGATATGTTCTTTTCGCAGGTTTGATGTGGGCCCAATTATTAAACAAGAAGAATTTGCTGTTCCTCCCCGTTGCTCGGCCAAAGAACTGGAGCCCCTGTTATCCAAAGAAGGTGCAAACATGGTAAATGAACGCCCTTGTTTAATGACATTTTTCTCCAGTGAAAACAATTGCGGGAGACGCAGAGAGATGCCAGAAGCGTTTTCTCAGTTGGAAAGCACTTCTGAGCCCGTTTCAATTTCAATTTCAAACAGTCATTAAGTGGCTGATCATAAGCCTGAGGCCTATCTGTAATAACATCTGAATATCTTTCTGAGAAGTTGACTGCATCGATTAATGTTTTTCAAACCTGGCAACTTTAGAGTCTGTGGACTTCAACTCCTGGAATTCCCCAGCCAACCTTGGTATAAACCATTCTGGTAGATTTGTAAACCCCTTCCTTTCATACAGCTGAGCTCCAGGACCTGGATAGTTCCTGAAGCATATTCCACTAGTTGTAGCCATCTGAAGTGCAAAAGTCCATGAATTCCATTTTCAGTAAAGGGTTTGAGCTTCATAGAATAAGAACTCATAGACTAAAATCTGGCTCAGGTAAGTCTAGTAAGGATGGAACTGTCACTTCCTGTCTCTTGGCGATCGGTGGTTATGAGAAGGTGCATCTGTTCTTCATTTGGACTTATACATATTTTTTCCTCAGCTGATTGCTGTTTTGAAAAACTTACCAGAAAGTTTAAGCAAGAAAAAAGAACAACCCAAGGAAGGAGTAACACATGGTATTTATCGCAAGTTTCATGTATAATGTAGATACTAACTAGCTGTGACATGACCCTTTACTAAGTAGACTGTTGAAACACATTTTCCACGATTCTCCCTACTTCCTTCCTCCCTTTTAAACTCGGATACTTTGTAAGGAACTTGAAAGCTTGGCAACCAAAGGTTATTTTCTGAGGGTGTCAGGGAAGCCAAGGTCCCTTAATTTAAAGAGCATCTATTACTTTGTCCACCGAAAAGAATTGCTTCTAAATGTTCCTGGGATATTGGAAAAGAATATTTACATTGTTTAAAGATGCAGGGCGAAAACTGATCAATTTTCTTTTCTTTTCCTCTAAAGCTCCTAAAGTCACTATTGCAATGAGCTGCGTTCAGTGGGAAGAACAAACCGCTGAGCAGATACTAAGGATACACCGTGCCTTAGGAGCCATGGTAAGGCCAGCCTCTCAGAGGACAGGTTGCTTATCAGTGATATATTTAAATCCAGAAGGAGCTTTTTACAAAAATCATCTTGATTTTCAGCCCTTGAATGAAACTGGGTTGGTGATAGGAACAGAATTATGTTCTGGAATTACAGTGTAATTTTTTTAAAATGGGGAAATATTGCAGGATATTTTTTTGATGTGATAGATTTTTTAATGAATAAAATGGAGTGTACATAAAAATATGTCCTACTATGGTTCTACTATGCCTCCTTTCCAGTTAAAATACAGTTAAAATACAGTATCTGGTAGATTAGCTTCCTACTTAAACCAAATTCATTTCAGTGTGAAAAATGTTCACATTTGTCTTTCCTCAGGATTAGGAGGAAAAACTGGTCTGGTTCTTCTAACTGACCCTTAAAGAAACCATGTTAAATTTGACATGAGTGGGAATTAGGTTCTATTTGAAGTGAACAAGAATAATTTAACCGAAATGTTTGTTATCTTCTGCAGCTATATAACTTATACAGTGCTGTATGTTTTTAGATGCCTCTAAAGACGCTCTGGATGGGTTCCAGTGTAAAACTGTTGGACTTTGAAGAGGAAATGATACCAAATGTTACTGGTACTTATGAGAAACCTTTAGCACTCTGATCGAGAACATTTTAATATTGGCAGTGTCTAAATAACAATAGACAGTCTATGAAACAAAACTGAACACTTTCTGACTTCCTGTTTTGCAAATCCTCCCTTTTCTTTCTTGTTGGAATCAAACTGCTTGAGTGCCTTCTTCTTTCTAGGAACATTAAATCCCTTGTCTTTAAACTTATAAATCTTAGAATGAGCTGTAGAAAAATGTTGCATGAAAAGAATGACTCTCTTTTTGGTACCTAAAAGGAGGAGTGAGGAATATTCTCTTTTGGTTGCCCTCTGTGACAATGTATAGGACATTAGCAATAGCAATGAATAGAGTAGAGTAGAGTAGAGTAGAGTAGAGTAGAGTAGAGTAGAATAGAATAGAATAGAATAGAATAGAATAGAATAGAATAGAATAGAATAGAATAGAATAGAATAGCGATGAAGAGAAGAGAAGAGAATGGAAGAGAATAGCAGAAGAGAAGAGAGAAGAGAGACTAGTATGAGGAATAGGAATAGAACAAGAATAGAACAGAATAGAAAATAGAACAGAATACAGAATAGAACAAGAAAGGAATGGAACAAAACAATAAAACAGGAATGGAATGGAGAATAGAATAAAAAAATAGAATAATACTAGCAGATAGATTTATATACCACTTCACAGTGCTTTACAGCCCACTCTAAGCGGTTTACAGAGTCATTCTATTGCCCCCACCAATCTGGGTCCTTATTTTACTGACCTCGGAAGGATGGAAGGCTGAGTCAAACTTGAGCTGCTCAGAATCGAACTCCTGGAATGAGCAGTGAGTTAGCCTGCAGTAATGCATTCTAACCACTGCACCACTGTGTCTCTTTGTGAATATATTCAATTGTTTGTAGTATTTAAGCTAATCAGGCTTCCCCTGTAAGAGTTAACCAAAGTATGATTTTAATAACACTTTGGGACTTGGATTTTTACTGTTACAGAGGCAAGAATGACTTAACTGTTTATACATTCTACAGATAAGGTTGTAGCTGAGAAAGAGGCAATTCCAGGGTTGGTGTTATACCACAAACAATTAAAGATCCTGATGATCCGATGCAAGGTAGGTTTGTGCGTGTACACATGATATTCTTACTCCCCTTTAAGGCAGATGTGCTCCCAAAATGTGTGCTTCTCCACTTCATCTGAGAGATGAGGAAAGAGAATGCCAGTCATATGCAACATTTATTACATTTCTTTGGGTTACATTGTCCCTTGCACAACTCTTAGTATTAAACTCTTTATCAGCCCAGTCCCTGAGTCTTTTCTGGAGATCGTCCATAGATTTTCTGACTTGCCCTTTACAAATCAAAATGTGTTTTGTATTTTTTAATTTGGAATTTAATGTCAGGATGCTGGATCCTATATTAGATTCCACCTAACCTTCTCGCCATGGAATCACTTCTGGTGAGTTTGCAGATTTTGCTAAGTGTGTGTGTGTGTTCTCTTCCCCTCTTTTCCCTTTCTAGGAAGGTTGGGTTGGAGTCAAAACTATTATACATAAAAAGAAGTTGACAGCAACCGACTTCTACAACGGCTACCTACATTCTTGGTCACAGAACAATTCTCTTACAATGCTCAAGAACTGCCGGTTTCAAACACTCAAGGTGACCACAGCCAAAAAAGAAGCCAAAAAGTTCATCAAATGTTCAGATAATAATTGCGATACAATTTCCAGTAATGTGTGAAAAACAATAACTCTGTATAAAGAGCCAAATTGGAAGCGTCCTCAGCTTGTCCCAGAATTGATCGATGGAAAACAGTGATGGGAGAAAATGAACAATGACAAGGACAGTGCTATGCAGTTGATATTGTGCAGTGGATAACACAAAGGACTAGCAACCTGGAGAGTGTGTTTATTCTTTCTGTTCAAAGCTTCAAAGCACTCTCAGCCTTGCAAGTCTGATTTTTCAGGAGCCGTACTTTCTGCTCCTGGATCCGTCTTTTTCCAACTTAAAAATACAGTGGAGCAAGATTAACTAAGTTAAGGACACACGTGTTGTATGATTAAACAATAAATGATTTTTGTACATGTTTGTGTAGGCGTGTCTCACAAATAGTTGCAATGGCTGATATTTTAGAATGCTGACTTGTATAACATAAATGGTACCGTGTCCAAATACCTCCTTACCGCCCTTCAGAATCCAGAATCATCAAGGTGAAAATCCAAAAATCCCCGATACGTCAACTTTATTGGAGAAAAGCTAAGAAGAATTGTAATCAGTGAGGATAGACAAGAGTAAGCGCGCACAGCTGTACACAGAAGTGTTATTCAGCCCTCACCAACATCTCCTTTTGCAACTTTTTCCTACCCTATCTAATGGACTGCCCTTAGTTGCAACGGTTTTTGCAAAAGGCAGAGTTACTATTACATTGCTTTTCACTTACACCCATAGCCACTGTTGCAATGAAGCCCATCCAGTGAGAAGGGCAAACTCCTGAATGGATGGTCCTGTGCCTTCAACAACCTTTGTATATAATTAGATCTCATTTTCCACCCTTTGGTGGTGGTATGTGAGAATGACCTTGGGAGACGAGTCACTGGAACTGTCAGATAAAAGGCAGCTTAGTCCCCAGAAGGAATGGGGAGTGGCAAAAGTCTCAAAAGGGACCCTCCCTAGTATCTTGAGCCATAAAGGGGAAGGGGGAGAAACGGACTTTCAGACTTGCAAAATGGTGTGAATGTAACCTAACTATAGCAAAGTAGAATTAGTTCGTCTGGCTGGTACCTCCTTACTCTAGATTAGGAGTCTCCAAACTTGGCAACTTTTAAAGATTTTTATTTTATCTTTTAAGATTTGTGTATTGTAACCAGCCTGCCTTCAGGACCTATATATTGCACAGGTCAGAAAGAAGGTTGAGAAAATACCTACAGACCCTTCGCATCCTGGATATGAGCTGTTCCAACTCCTCCTCACATCCTTTGTGTCACCGCTATTGGGCATTGCATACCAAAACAACTAGGCACAGAGGCAGTTTGTTTTCCTCCACGCCATCCCTTTGCTGAACCTTAATTCCTAACAGAGTTGGAAGGGACCTTGGAGGTCTTCTAGTCTAACTCCCTGATCAGGGAACTCCCTGCTCAGAAAGCCTGCTGTCCCACTGCTCAGGAAATCCTATACTATTTCAGAAAATGGTTGTCCAATCTCTTCTTAAAAACTTCCAGTGTTGGAGCATTCACAACTTCTAGAGGCAAGTTGTTCCATTGATTAATCATTCTAGCTGTCAGGAAACTTCTCCTTAGTTCCAGATTGCTTTTCTCCTTGATTAGTTTCCATCCAATGTTTCTTGTCCTGCCTTCAGGTGCTTTGGAGAATAGCTTGACACCCACCCCCTTCTTTTTGGCAGCCTCTGAGATATCGGAACACGGCTATCATGCCACCCCTAGTCCTTTTCATTAAACTAGACATATCCAGTTCCAGCAACCATATGTTTTAGCCTCCAGTCTCCTAATCATCTTTGCTGCTCTTCTCTGCACTCTTTCCAGAGTCGCAATATCTTTTTTACATTGTAGTGAGCAAAACTGGATGCAGTATTCCAAGTGTGATCTTACCAAGGCATTATAAAGTGATACTAACACTTTACATGATCTTGATTTTATCCCTCTGTTAGTGCAACCTAGGATTACATTGGCTTTTTTTGGCAGCTGCAGCACACGGCTGCCTCATATTTAAATGATTGTCCACTAGGACCCCAAGACCCCTCTCATAGTTGCAAAAATTGAGCCGTGTACCATCTATACTATACCTGTGCATTTGGTTTTTCTTGTCCAAATCTAGAAAATCTTTTATCCTCATCTGTTCCACCACCTTGTCTTATTGGTATCTTTATTGTGATTATTATTACTTTGTTGTTTTGCGTGTATACAGAGCTTTGCAAAAAAAAAGGTACAGCCCCCAAGTTAAAATTTAGCAAAACGAATCTTTATCCAGCAAGCATATATTCCTTTATTTTGCGTATTCTCTCTCCCCATCCTTTCTGCTAACTTTGTATAATGTTTAATTATTTACAGAAATGCAGGCCCATAGTTATATAAATAGATTATTAATGCTTTAGCCTTTTTTTTAGAAATAGGCCAGCAATATTTTTAAACACAATATTCTAAAACTGGTGTTTCAGAACAGCAAATTTTTAATTCGGAAGGCATTTACCAATGACCTGGGCTAGGGGCCCATTTCTATTGGCAGATATGTGGCCAGGTGAAAGCACTTGCAAAGCATTTAAAAAATAGATGGAAATGTATCATCTTTAATTTTATTGCTGAATTCAAGAATTTATTTCAGGAAGTAAATCATGAATGCTGCTGTCATTCAACTAGTTAAGCCAAAAATAGCATTGTGGTTTAACATACTGTGCAAACTCAGCCAATGGTGGTTTATTTATGCAACATAAGCCCTGTTTAGCATACCGTGGATGAGAATCCAAGACCTAGAGGTGCTTTGATTCCCCAGAAATCTTGGCTTTTAATACCCCAAATGCAAAATGTCTCGATTCAATTTTACACAGCTATTATTAGCTACCAGCTGCCTATTTTTTTAAAAAAAATATAATTTAAATGCCTCCCATCTGGTACAGGTAATCCTCAACATGACCACAATCAGGGCCAGAATTTCTACTGCTAAGCAATTGAGATACACCAGATTGTGAAATACACCCGATTTTACGCCTTTTTTTGGTTGTTCATTGGAGTTCTTTGATGAATCATATGATCATTAAGAGAATATAGCTTCCCCGCTGGACTTTGCTTGTTGGAAGCCAGCTGGCAGGGTCACAAATGGTAATCACGTGATTTCACCCCACCCCATCCATATACTACAACCATTGTAAATACATGCCGGTTGCCAAGTGCCCGAATTTTGCTCGCACAACTCTGGGGATGCTGCTACAGTCGTAATTCAAGGAGTTTTGTTGATGCCATTGTAACTTTGAATGGCCTCTAACAAATGGCTTGCAAGTTGAGAACTGCTTGTATCTGGCAGGAAGGACCAACTTCCATGCTACTTGGGAATTAATACAATGGAAGTCAACACACCTGGATGGTACCAGATGGGAAAACCTACCTGATGCATTATTGGCCCTTTGAAGATGCTTCTTGCATTTCTCTGAGGACCTCTGAAGGCCAAGGAAACACCATGAAGCACATGTAAAGCATCACATAAGCAGAACCTTCCCATACCCCTCAAGGATTATCTAGGTTTTTTTCTTTCTTTCTTCTTTTACCTGCTTGACATTTTACTATATTTTCTTCAGATGTATTTCTTATTACACGTGTAAAATCCTTGAATAAAAGTATTGGGAAGGATGTGTGGTATCACATGGGGTCGTCTCTAGTTCATGAATTAATAGGAGGGGCGGGGATTTTCCCAGAGCTGCCCATTGAGGAGCAAGGGTACCAAAGCTTATTGGACTTTTTGAGGGGCTCTAGCTACAGGACTTTCACTTCGTTGTCTTACTCCAGTTCTTTCCCTGGAAGCGCTTGCTGGAAACCTGCTGGGCACGTTCCTTAGGGACTGGAACACGTCTTCTCGTGTGTCTCTTTCGTGACAATTGAATGTTAACGCTATGCCCACGTTGTTCTTCATAATTCTTGAAGAGCTATCAGATGTCCCATCAAAACATCGTCCCAGAGCTATTTCTTTGGCTGTCCGAGGATCTTGATCTGTCACGGTATAGATCCCATAGTTGTGACCAAGCGGATCGAGAGGAGCCAACATCGTATATTGGCTGGAGTCATTGTTCACCGCCACCGGGAGGTGGTTTACCAGATAGTCGTGCAACATATTGTTCACGCTCTCCCTGTAACAGCTGCCCTGGGGGATAATCTTCACCAGCGTCCGATCAACGCGTTCTTGGTCATACAACATGCCACTGCACTTGAACTCTAGGCACGCCGTTGAAAGGTTAGGGTGGCCCGTAGCACGGATGCTCCTCACGTCTCTAATGCCATACAACTGGCCGACAGTCCGTGGATGGGTGCCCCCTGTGTTGCGAGATCTCACAATCAATTCCAGGGGCCCGTTGATCCTCACTTTAATATAGCACGCCCTGAATTCCATTGGCTTGGGCCACCAAGCCAAGTAGTCTTCCGTCCAGTTCATAGGGTCATCCTCGTTAAAAGGAATGGTGTTGTAGTCATATTTGTCTCCTTCTACTCTGTAAAACCTGAAGTGAGCGGCGGAGGGGAGAGCAACTTCACACGCATGTAGCTTTTCATAAGGATATATGGGACCGTTGCTCTCGTCAGCCATGTTGGGAGTAGGCTTGGCTACGCTGATCCTGAAGGCCGTTTTCTTCACATTGGGATCCAGGTGATCTGTTCTCCTGTACTTGAGCTTGTTGAGGTATGGTTGTGGCACTCCCACGGTAAAAGGGTTAAGCTGAGGGGAGGAGGCAACTGCTTCAAGTTCTTCTCCACCAAGACTAGCCATGACGTAGGCACTGTAGGCATCTGGATTTTGGTCATCGCAGAAAGCTGGGACGCAAACGCCACTGGAGCCAGTGACAGCACTATCAAAGCGCCCCCAAGCTCTAGGGTTGGTAGCATATCCTGGGCTTGGTTCTAAGTTGATGACAGAAACAACCACACCTGCAACCTGTTCACTGGGCATGTATCTCTCGCTTCGGTAAGCACGTACCTTGATGTAGCACCGTCTGTTTTCAGGGACGTCCAAGTTGAACAGCCTCCTTTCTCGTATCTCCATGTTGCCCACCAGAAATGTCCTCTCCTCTCGCTTTCCACGCCTGCTGTGGTCCAGCTCAAAATCCCCTTCTTCCTCCCACAAACCAGTTTGTGGATTCAGAGACCAAAGTTTCATCCCTTGCAGATGTTCCGACATTTTGATCTGAGCGGAGTCCAGGTGGACCTTCACTTGGCCCACGTTGAGCGATTCGGTGGCCATTTCGTCCGTGAAATCCATCGAAAACATGCCGTATGTCCTCAGAGGGAGCATGTCCCCTTCGGCATCTACAAAATTCAAGTCAGACTGTGCCATGGTTGCACCGGAGACATTTCTGGGGTCAAGGAAAGTCACACTGGCTTTCACTTTCCCTGCGTAGAGTTCACCATTCAGTCGGTAAAATGTATTGGGTGGGATTTCAAGTTCAGCTATCGGATCTTCTCCCTCCATTTCTCCCAAGGAAATCCTGTTGGTCTCCGTGGATTCCAGTGTGATCGGTGGCTTTTTCCTTAACATCCTGACCTCATGGAACACGGCCCCACCATTTCTGTTGAATGGCAACACTTTGGTGGTGTTTACAAACTTCTGCAGGCGATCCACAAAGGTGAGAACCAGTCTTTCGGTGTCTGGGGGCACTTGCACAGAAAAAGTGCCCTTGTAGCCCGTCATGCTGATCCTGTTGTTTCCCATATAGATGTGACCAAACCTCATGGGTTCTCCCGTATCAGATGCCACAGCTCTTCCTCGCACAGTGACTTTGACCTCAGTGCACTTCTGGCAGGCGCACTCCCTGGCGACCTTGATGGGAAGTGTGTAGCCGGCACATGTTATATCCCATGTTTCCATCTTGGAGACCCCACAGCAGTAAGTTATGGTGTCCTTGCACCAGAATCCTTCCCGTAACGTTCCGGAGCATGTAGTAGGTGAACATCTACCAACGTCGTAGTAGAAAGAATTGGTTGAGTTCTGAAAGCAATCGTGGGGCAGTCGGATAAGATAACTCTCGGGCCTAGAGTCACAGGGTGCTTGGTTCTTTCCTGTTAAAATCAATTCCATAGGTTACTTATCAAGTTGTGGCTGTCTCACTGGTAAGAGTAGTCTTAAGGGACAACACTTAAAGGATGGGGATAGGCTGCCTTTTGATTGGTGGTAGGTTACTTTTTACAAAGATCACAATAAGGGGCAGAGGGAACCTGCAAATAGACAATTTCAATACATTGAGGGGACACTGGGACTTGTTCTAGATAAGCGAAAAGGGAATCTTGGGTTTTTCTAGACTTTTTTTCTAGAAGGAAAAAATGGGGTATCTTGGGTTTCTCTAGACGTTTTTCCTACGTAGAGAAAAGGGCGTGTGGATTTCTCTCTATATTTTTCTAGATGGAGAAAAAGGACACCTTGGATTTTGCTAGACTTTTTTTCTGGATGGAGAAATGGGGGCCTTGGATTTTCTAGACTTTTTCTAGATAAGGAAAGGGCATCTTGGGGGGGGTTTCCTAGACTTTTTCTGGATAGAGAAATATAGGGAAATGGGCTTCGTGTTTTTCTACCTTTTTTCTAGATGGAGAAAATGACATCTTGAATTTTTACCCCATTAAAAACAATGCTACACCCAGGTGGACGAGTGGAGCAACAGTTTCTTTATAATCCTGCCTCAAAAGAGCAAAAATCCTTCCATCCACCTTGATTTAGCCCTGGTTTGAGTTGTAAGGAAAAAATCCTCACAAAAGTAGAAAACACAGGTAGCCTTCAAATGATGACCACAGTTGAGCCCAACCTTTCTGCTGCTAAGCATGACAGTTGTTAAGTGAATTTTGCCCGATCTTAACGACCTTTCTTGCGCCACCGTTGTTAAGTGAATCACTGCAGCGGTTAAATTAGTGACACGGTTGTTAAGTGAGCCTGGCTTCCCCATTGACTTGGCTTGTAAGAGCTCCAAGACACTGCAGCAGTCATAAATATGAGCCAGCTGCCAACAGCCTGAATTTTGATCACATGACGATGGGGGATGCTGCATTGGAAGTGTGAAAAACAATCATAAAATGGTCTGTAAAGGAAAATTTGTAACTCGAGGACTACCTGTATGCATTTTGTATGTTATGCATATCACCTCATGTTCTGTTCATACTATATCTTAGCAAGAACTTTACTCCTATGGAATTCTAATCCTGTCTAAGGCATGGAAGTGAGCTGAGTGGCCTTGGGTTGATTACTTCCAGCCCAAGAAGAAGCCAAAGGCAAATAAGATGCCTTTTTCTCTTTGTAGGAAAAAAATAAATCCAGGGTGCCCTTTTATCTAGAACAAGTCCCAGGGTCCCCTCAATGAATCAAGTTGCCCATTGGCAGGTGCCCTTCTGCTCCGTATTGCGATCTTTGTAAAAAGTTACCTACCACCAATGCCAAGGCAGCCCTTCCCTGCCCTTTGAGCCAGGGCTCTCCAACCTTGGCAACTTTAAGCCTGCTTAGAAACCTGCGTGGTTTCTGTTTTGTGTCTCTCGTTCAAAGACTGTAACAGAATAACGGAGTTGGAAGGGACCTTGGAGGTCTTCTAGCCCAACCTTCTAGTCAGGCGGAAACTCCTGGACCATTTCAGATGTCTCTGGAGATTCTCAGTCCATCCAGGTCATGGTTGCCCCAAAGGTGCTTTTTCAAGAGGCAACTGGACTTTCTGGTTTTTCTCTGAAGATGTTTCACTTCTCATCCAAGGAGCTTCTTCAGCTCTGACTTCCATTCCCCAGTCAGAGCTGAAGAAGCTTCTTGGATGAAAAGCGAAACGTCTTCAAAGAAAAACCAGAAAGTCCAGTTGCCTCTTGAAAAAGCACCTTTGGGACATACCATTTCAGACAAATGGTTATCTAATCTCTCCTGAAAGACTTCCAGTGTTGGAGCATTTACAATTTCTGGAGGCAAGCAGTTCCGCTGATTAACTGTTCTAACCGTCAGGAAATTTCTCCTTAGTTCTAGGTGGCTTCTCTCTTTGATTAGTTTTCCATATATTGTTTCTTCTCTTGTCTTCTGGTGCTTTGGAAAATAGCTTGATCCCCTTTTCTTTATGGCAGCCGTAATAATAATACCTACCACCATCGCCACCTATCCCAGACCTGAGTATTTTACAGACCCCCACCCCCACCCCAAGGCCACATCTGGCCCTTTGACTCTTTTTGTCCAGACTGTGTGGATTGCTTTTATTTTCCCTTCCCCCCTCCCAATTTATGCATTTATGTGCACGCCTGTCTAAATACCTTCACAGCTCTATTGGTTTGGCCCTCCACAACAGTGCCAGTTTCTCATTAGGCCACTCGGGGGGAATTAATTGCCCATCCCCGACCTATCCTATATCTTGGTCCATCTCAGGTCTTCCCCAAAACAGCTCACCTGTGAGAGAAAGGGTTGCACTTTTTGACTTGACCGAACCTGCTTCATTGCTGGTCTTGCAAAAATACCGTCCGGCTTGGTTCATTTTCAAATTCTTCAAAATCAAGTTGCTTTTATATTTATAGAGGGCAGGATCCAGCAGCGTATCGTTGTGGAACCTAGAATAAAGATCAGAGTGGCAACTCAGAAACACAACTAGCTGGTGTCTAAGTGTCTACAGCAGGAGTTTTTCAGGACACCCCCCCAACCAATTATTCTGATCTTAGAAAAAATGGCTGTGAAAAACAGTTGTCTCACCAGGTGAGTTGAGCTACAAAGTTAACTTAAGGCAAACCTGGTCAGCCTCACAAGGCTGCCCTTAACTGTAGCTACCAAGGAAGCAGGGCTAGTAGATTGGCGGTTGTCTCCATTTATTTGTTTCGTTTAGTTTGTCAAGCGTGTATGAGAAAACAAGTATGAACATTACATATCAACACATAAGTATAAACAGGTATAAGTATATACATAATAAATGAGTACAAATCAATGGGAACAGTAGGACAAGGATGGTAGGCACGCTGGTGCGCTTATGCACGCCCCTTACAGACCTCTTAGGAATGGAGTGAGGTCCATGGAAGACAGTTTGAGGTTAAAGTTTTGGGGGTTTGTTTAAGGATATAACAAGAGAGTCAGGTAGTGAGTTCCAGGCATTGACCTCTCTGTTGCTGAAGTCATATTTTCTGCAATTGACTTTGGAGCTGTTTCCTTCGAGTTTATAACTATTGTTTTTCGTGTGTGTTATTGTGATTGAAACTGAAGTAGTCATCCTCCGGTCTCTGCAACAAGGCATTGCAACAATATTGTAAATGCACATTTCTTCCAGATGTTGCTATCTAATGAAGTTATCAAAGAGGGACTTCCACAAAGAAGAAATCAACACATTTTCCAAAGCCAGAAGGCAACACAAGAAGCAATGGGTGGAAACTCACTAAAGAGAGATCCAACCTGGAACTAAGGAGAAATTTCCTGACAGTGTGAACCATCAATCTGTGGAATGATTTGCCTTCAGGGGTTGTGTGTGCTCCATCACTGGAAGCTTTTATGAAAAACTGAACAGCCATTGGTCTGAGATGGTATAGGGTCTCCTGCTTAAGCAGGGGGTTAGAAGACCTCCAAGGTAGAAGAAGGGAGGAGGAGGGGGAGGAGGAGGAGGAGGAGGAAATCCAGTAGAGATTGACATTCCATCTGGAAACTAGTCTAGACTTGAAATACAACCCAGATGCATTTCCTGCTACCCTCGACCAGTATGGGCTTCAGATCCCAGCATGAGAATGCTGGGAAAGTACCCTGGTTGATGTTCCTCACATGAAGATGTTGCTATGGTAGCTTTTCAAAATCTGGCATGTGTCACTTAACCACCTCGTGTCAGGCTTCCGGAGAAACCCAACTCCAATTAAAAACCCAAAAGGAAATTCTTCTAGTTCTAATTGCGGTTGTAAATCAAGGATTATCTTTAATTTTGGAAGCAATCAGCCTAGGTTTTCCTACCGTAACCAAATTTTAGTGTCTTACCACAAGTATTTGTCAGGTGGTGGATTTCCAGTGGCATGACAACAGAACGACATACTCTGACCTTCTCTTCTGGCTTTGTTTTCTGGATGCATCGTCATGTAGGGTTTTTCTGAAAGAGGGGAAAAAAAGCGTTTGAACCCCCATAAATTGGAAAGGGCAGTTTCGCTGCCCTCCATGTCTCATTCTGACTCATCCAGAAGAGCCTGTCGGACGGACAAGGGTGCCCTCAACCCCCTTACAAGAAAGATGGCCTGCAGTGCCTAGAATTCCCTGCCCCGATGGGATCATTGCTGAGTATTTGGGAGAGTCGAAGTCCACACCAAATCGGCATGGAATCCAGGCTGGGGAAGGTTGATCCGAAGGAAAGCAAATATCCCGTGTCCCGGGATAATGATGCGAGATCCAATTTGGGTCGGTCGCTGGAACTAGAGATCTCATCCTGGAGCTCATCATTGTGGAATTTCTCTCTGCTGCAGGGGTGTCAAAGCTCGATTTCATCAAGGGCCGCATCAAGGTTGTGTTTGACCTTGGGGGAGAGGGGCACCGCCAGCTTGACGTCACTCATGTCGGGGGCGCCAGAGAAAACGGGCTCCCGAGCTCCATTTCCAGCTGTGACAACCTCTCGCAACCCTCTGCCAGCATAAAGGGAGCTCAGGAGGGCCCCACGCAACCCCTCATGTGCTCCGTTTTCACTGGGAGAGACTCTGCAGGCCAGTCCTTCGCTGTTTCCAGGGTGGCCCTGTAGGCCGTATCCAGACCCCGGGCCTTGAGTTTGACACCCCTGCTCTGTGCTTTGGGCTGTTTTGCGAGTCGTGTTCATGTGGGGCCTTCCTATTGGCTGATTGGGCTGTTGATGGCTGGCAATTGGCTGTCGTTGTGCTGCCCAAGCCCTAAGTACTTGATAGGCGGGTGTTAAATCAACACTCCTGTTAAAGTTGACTTGATTCAATTGGCAGCGGAATCTTGCTTCATAAAAAGGAGGCAAACATACCTAAGAATCCTTCCTCCTCTTATTTGCCCCACAACAGCATCAATCCTGTGAGAACGGGTTGGGGCTGAAAGAGATCTTTGACAAATATGCTCTCTGCTATTAAAGTATAAAATAATTGAGTTGGAAGGGACCTGGGAGGTCTTCTAGTCCAGCCTCGTATTCAAGCAGAAGACCCTAGGACAACCAATGGCTGTCCAGTCTCTTTTTGAAAACCTCCAGTGATGAGCACCCACAACCCCTGGAGGAAAGCTGATTAATTGTTCTCGCTGTCAGTAAATTTCTCCTTAGTTCTAGGCTGGATCTCCCTTTCATAATCTTCCACCCGTTACTATTTTTCCTGTCCTCAGGTGTTTATAGCGGAACTGCAGGACTTGTGAAATCTATTCTGCCGCTGAATTGGAGCCCCATGATTCCTTACCTGCTCTTTTCAAGTAGATATGGACAGCCGAATAATTTTCAGCACTCTCTGACAAAGTGATCACAGCAGTGGCGTACTTGGATTTTTTAATTTGCAGGGTGGTTTTTCCATCGGGGCACACGCCAGGAACCTCAAATGTCCCACTGTGGCCTGACTCTGTTAAGAACTTGGATGGCTTTGCTTGCAGATAGAGGCGGGCTCCAGTGGCCGGGGCGCCATCTTGGAGAGCAATGGTGCCATGGAGTAAATGTTCTTGGCAGAAACATGCGCTGCAGTCGGCATTCACCCAACCCCTGGAGCACGTCATGTTGCAAACTGAAAGGAGTAAGAAAAGCATGAGTTACTCCAGATGATAATGATGATCATGATGGTTGTCTCTTTCTCTCTTAAAATCAGCCAGATGAGGAGGAAGAGGGAACAAACCAGTCATTTTCCACCCATGGATCTCCTGGATGAGCGTTTTTTAAGCCTCACAAAAATGCCGAAAAGATCTCAAGAACGCGGGAAGCATAACCAGCACTGAGTTGCCTTCAGAAAGATCCAGAGAGCCACAAGTTCTCCATCATCTCCAGATGAATTGTTTCTCAACCTCATCCACTTTGAGATGTGTGGACTTCAACTCCCAGAATTGAGGCTGGAGGATTCTGGGAGTTGAAGTCCACCCATCTTAAAATGGCTGAGTTTGAGAAACACTGGTTTAGCTAATTTAACCGAAGCAAGAGATACCCCTAATGAACCATGCAGCAAAGAAACAGAGGAAGAACTTTTGTTCAAAAGCTTGACATTACTGCTTTTGGGAAAATATCAAATACATTTCCAAGGCCGTGTCTACTGTGGTGCCCATCTGAATCGCCCAAAAGCAATGAAGACATCATGCCCTCCCATGACAGAAGATTATTATTAAATTAGGCTGCAGTTTAGGAATTCAAAAAAGTCCCTGGCTTTTCTCCTCTTAGGCATCCCGTTTATGATCACCCAGGAGAGGAGAAAAGGATGAGGTGACTCCTAATCATAACTGTAGATTGTAGGACAGTGGTGGCGAACCTTTTTGACATTTGAGTGTCAAGATGGGAGCGCACGCATCTGGAAACCAAAAGAGCAGCTTCCGGGTATGTGAAAGCAGAAGTGCCGGAAACCAGAAGCTTAGCTTCCCAATGCGCGCATGAACACGGGCCACCTAGTCTTCCAGTTTCTAACGCACGTGCACATGCAAAGACCAGCTGGCTGGTGTGCATGCATGTATCAGACCCCGGAAGAGCAACGGGTGATGGCTGGCATGCCCAGAAAGATGGCTTTTCATGCCACTTCTGGCATGTGTGGCATAGGTTTGCCATCACGGTTCTAGGGCCATCCAGATGACCGCAAGGTGGCAACAAGCTGTAATCTTTTGTACCTCTTTGCTGCCATCTTGTGTTTGCAGCTAGATTTGCTCGTTCTACACGGATCTTTCAGCAAGGGCTGATAAACACTCATGGTACAAGCACAGCTGGGGCAATCTCTTTTCCGCTGGGTCTCCAAGATGTTGCCTTCCTCTTTTTCTGCAGCCCCTGAGCAAGGCAGGCGTAAGTCCTCTTTCACTCGCGTAGTCAAAGCTGCTCTCCCCTTTTTCCTACAGCAGGCCTCCTCCCCCTTTCGATGCCCTGGTTCCAGGCATATTGCTAAACTTAGTTTCACAGCAGTGCTGGGCTGCTGCCTGGTTGGGGCTACTTCGGGCAAACTAGTAGTTCAAAAGATCAGCTGGCCCCACCCACCCTCCCCCGCACTATCCGGTAATTGCGCTGTTGTGGTTCACCGGCAGCCTGTGCAGATGGCAGTGGAATCAGACTGGGGAAGAACGGGGACCAGTCCAGGAGTCTGGAGAGGACTCGGACGAGGGTCCTGCATCCGATGGAGGGATGGGGCCAGGGCCATCTGAGAGTGGTGTGCTGACTCCAGAGCCTTCGGAGTCTGGCAACAGTGAGGCAGAGGATCCAGGGGAGCCTGTTCCCAGTGTGCATGTGCGCAGAGCTGCTAGAAGACAAGAGCAGTCGAGACAAAAGGGGCAACTCAGGAGTAAGGCTGGGAGGTGATTGCCCCTCCCCTAAGGTATAAAGGAGGTGCAAAGGTAGATAAACCTTTGCAGGAAGCAACACTCTGTTCAGATTAAACCGTGGACTTTGGATTTTGGTTGGGGTTTTTTTTTCCAGTTCATTTGACACTCCAGTTGTTGGCAGCAATTCAAAGGAGAGAAAGGTGGGTGCTTATCTCGAGGGACTGTTTGGGACTCATTACGGGCTGGGAATGAACATAATTCCCAGCGTTGAAATAAAACGAGTTATTTGGACTAAGCATGTGCTTAATTATGGTCTCAGGAAGCCTTGGTCAGAACACTCCCCCCTCGCTGTTCTACTTACCGTTGCTGACTTGGAAGGTAAGCAGCTAAAGCTTCTAAATGCTCCATTTTCAGTGTTGTGCGCAAGTGCCTTAGGCGTGAAACACACACTCACCGAGCTGGTTGCAGCCCACCACTGTTTCACAGTCATCAAGTTCTTAGAAAATACCTTTGCAAGGGGGTCCCAGACAAACTCTCTCTTCCTTGCGGATGTCCTTGCAGCGCGGATCCATGAAGGTATCTGCAAGGCATGTCTTTCTCCGAGTCTGCACCCCGGCTTGGCCACATTTTCCAGAACAGGAGCTCCATGTGGACCATGATGACCAGACCAATTTGGAATTGCCAGCCAAGGACCCTGGGGGGAGAGACACAGCCGGCAGCCATCTTAGGAAGTTGAGCTAGATGAGCCCAAGGAGACTCGAAAAGAAAGGCTTAGAAGTATACGACCTTCTCTCCTTGTGGAGTGAAGCATCTGGGGGTGGCTTGAGAAGCAGCTTCACTGCTCCACCACAATGACAGCAAAGGGTATAATGAAGAGCTGATTCACTCCAGTCAGGATTCCAAAATTGCTTGTCCCAGGTAGCTGCAATCTATAGTGGGAACTCTTTCAGTGGGACACTGACATTTACATCTATTGGTTTTGTCTATGTGCCCTTCCCAGAGAGGAGAGGAGAGGACAGAGAATAGACTAATGAAGAATAGAGTAGAATTGGAATTGGAATTTAGAGTAGAATAAATAGAATAGAATAGAATAGAATAGAATAGAATAGAATAGAATAGAATAGAATAGAATAGAATAGAACAGAATAGAATAGAATAGAATAGAAAATATGGAATGGAATAGTATTCTCTATACGAAGAACGGAACAGAATAGAACAGAACAGAATAGAATAGAAAGAAAAGAAAATATGGAATAGAATAGAATACTTATGGCCATTGCAGTTTTCCGGGGTCACGTGATCCCCTTTTGTGACCTGATGAGCAAAGTCTATGGGGAAGCCAGATTCACTTAACAACCAGGTGACTAACTTATCAACTTCAGCAATTCCCTTAACAACGGTGGCAAGAAGGGCGTAAAATGGGGCAAAACTCACTTCACCGATGTCTCATTCTGCAATGGAAACGTTGGGCTCAATTTGTGGTCGTTAAGATGATTATTTGCACCTTGAAAAAATTAAAGGCAGCTCTTACCTGGCGGACAGAGAAAACGCACTGCATAATTGAAGCACGTTTGTCCTGGGGGCTGCTCCTTATTCAGGCACCAGAATCCTTCGTGGACACTGGAGTGGACCACCTGGCCCGAACTGGTGGCGGGGACCCAGTCAGTGGTCCGGGCTTCAATCTGGATGGGACTCGGACACACCCTGCTCCGGTAATAGAAGCGAATGGCATCTAAGCGCTCATAATCACCGTTCCCTCCGGGGTGATCAATGTTGAACCAGCTGGTCCATGTTTCTTGGTCTGAAGAAGAAAGAGAGGAAGACGTACTGCAAATTGTAAGGCTGTGGAAAGGGGAATTGTCATAAGATAAAACTTTTGTCAGCTTTGGAAGCCATATTGAGACCAGATGCTCCCACACTCCACATTTGAGCCTGGGAAAGTGGGACGGGGGAATGTCTTGGAGTGTGTGTAGTTAGACATAATAGCATTCTTTTTCTAATTCAAGGTCATGTTGTTCTGCGTATAAGTGAGGGGAAGTCTCAAGTTGGGACAGATGGTGATTGGGGCATGTGATGTGATAATGGGTGCAGGGGATGGATTTGTAGTTTTTACTTATTGCAAGGAAGCCCAGAACTTTCAGATTCGCCAGATGTGCCAGTTTACTATCCAATTAAAACAGAACTTTAGAGAAGATGGTCTGTCTCGGAGTTATTGGTTGGAGTGGAGGTTTTCTGGAACGCTGATACCTTTATTGTCACTGTAGATATATGCACAGTATACCCATACAATGAAATTCACATAACACCCAGAGACCAGGCCCAACACGCACACACACACACACACACACACACACATGACAATCCCCAGACACCCTCCCACCCGCCAAAATCCCCTGCCCCCTACAAGCATCCACACAACAGATCAAGTAATACTGTCCAACAGCTCTCTGATAGTGGCCCTTAAGTTCATTGTAAGGGCAATTATAGCTCTTGCATAAAAAATGTTCAGAAAACTTGTGGTCTGAGTTTTAATTGTTCTGTATCTTCTGCCAGAAGGCAACAGTACACAAAGATTACGAGCAAGATGGGAAGAGTCTCTGAGAAAGTTGTGCGACTTCCTCAAATAGCGAGATGCGAAGATGTCATCCTAGGCTGGTAGCTGGAGCCCAATGATATTCTGGGCAGTTTTAATGATTCCCTTAGAGCTTTTTTGTCCACTACAGAGCTGCTCCCATACCGTGCAAGAATGCCATATGTCAGGATACTCTCAATGGTGCTGCAGTAGTAGAACAGAAGTAGATGCTGAGATAGATTTATCTTCCTGATGTCAACTCATAAAACAGTTTGTATTCACATTTTATAGTTGACACCAGAAAGAGGGGGAGGAGTTTCAAAGAGCAGGCAACAGTGTGGAATCGAAAGTACATTCCATTCATATTTTCTTCAAAGACTGATTAGATGGCTGAAGCTTCTGCCGTGAAAAAAAATCTAATTGGAGAGCATGATTGATGACTCTTGGCTATGGACATTTTTCATTGGATGATACACTCAGAGGGTTGTGGGGGGAAGCAGGATCAAGGGTGACAGTGAATTACATGTCTCGGAGTTCGCTACACCCAGGTTAGTGCCGGAAGCGTAGAATGTTAACTTCAAATAAATCGTCTTTAGTTTGGGGAATGTGGCTCAAGGCTCATGATTTAATTGGAGTAACTGCCGGAATCCAGCCTCTTCTTGCGCCTTCTTCATAAGCATGTTAGCATTCATAGTCCATGAATGGTCATCCTTACCGTTATAGGAAGAAAAAGCCAGTTCCAAGCTGGGAATAAAAGGGAGGCTTGCTTTTTGCCAAGTCAAACATTTTATTGAGTTGTAAAATAAAATAAGATACAACATACACAGGTAAATAGGAATGCAGTGGGGCGGGGGAAGGGTGGGAGGAAAGAGAAATGAGGAAGGGTTGGGAAAAAGAAACATTGACTTCCAACTCTCTGTTGCAATAAAATAAGGCATTAGCATCAAATCACAACATTTTGCTTTTTCATAATAACATGAACAAACCATTTCTATAAGGATCTATCAATCTAATTGGTAAAACCCAAAATCAAAGTTCCAATATTTTCCACTTTAAGCACAAAGTTCAGAAATGGTCTCCATGTGGAAACGAAGTACTTATATTCTTGTCTTTAACCCAAATAGCCAATTTTGCCATTTCAGCCAACTCCCATCAGCTTCTGCAGCCATTCATCCATGGTACGAATCAAAGTGACCTTCCACTTTTGTGCATATAATAATGATCCTGCTGTCAGCATATATAGTATCCATTTATAGCATATATAAGTTCCATTTTTTTCTCCAAGTCTTTTTCCATTAGATCCAAAAGGAAAGTTTCATCTTTTTCTATACTATTTTCAGAATTTTCTATATTAAAATATGAATCATGTTTCAAAATATCCTCATTTTCAGAATTTTCTGTATTAAAATATGAATCATGTTTTTTTTTCTTTATCACATATCCACCACAAAGGATAGAATAGAATAGAATAGAATAGAATAGAATAACAAGAGCTGGAAGGGACCTTGGAGGTCTTCTAGTCCAACCCCCTGCTTAAGCAGGGGACCCTATAGCAAATGACTGTCCAGTTTCTTCTTAAAAAGTTCCCGTGATGGCCCACAACTTCTGAAGGCAAACTGTTCCACTGATTAATTGTTCTGTCAGGAAATTTCTCCTCAGTTTGTAGGTTGCTTCTCTCTTTGATTAGCTTCCATCCGTTGCTTCTAAAGTCCCTTCTTTATTTTTACGCTTCCAACATTCATTTGACACGCCTTTATACATCTTAGATAGCTTATCTGGTATTAAATATACCAGTGATACATCATCTTATAAAAAATCCTGTTAAATTATGCAGGTCCAGTTCCAAGCCAGGAATAAAAAGGCTACTTAAGAAAGGTCATAGTTGTTGCAAAGGTGTTTTTTCAGGGGGTAACTGGAATTCCTTTGTTTTTTCTTTGAAGACGTTTTGCTTCCTCATCCAAGAAGCTTCTTCGGCTCTGACAGGATAGTGGGGAATGGAAGGATTTATATCCCTTGCAGACAGCTGGTCATTTGCATCCTTTTAGAGGGTCCTTGAAACACTTGGAGGTTTTTCTGTGTCCTCAGGGTCACCTGAGTAGTGCAAATGGTTCTTATAGTCTGCAATCCCCACCCCCTCTGGAAATCCATTCCTACTCCCACCCCATTCATCCCAAATTGCATAGCTAAAAGTCTGTAGAGGTTCTCAGCCATCCAGGTCATGGTTGTCCCAAAGGGTTTTTTTTCAGGAGGCAATGGGACTTTTCTTTGTTTTTTCTTTGAAGATGTTTCACTTCTCATCCAAGAAGCTTCTTCAGCTCTGACTGGGTGGTGAGGAATGGAAGGATTTGCAAAATTTCTGGAAATCTGTTCATACTCCCGCACCATTCTAAGGGAGATATACTTCCATTCTCCACTATGGATGGAGTCAGGAGAAACTTATCTTCTGTCCGTTTTGCAGTTAGGATAGCCTGTATATTTCACTCAGGATGGGGATTAAGGTTGCACAGAGCTTCCAAAGATATCTATTATTTTAAACACTTTGTGTTTGCCGGAATTAATCTAACATTAATCTTCAGCATAAATTGCTTGGTAAAATTGAGATTCCCTTTTGGGATTTACAATGTCAGGAAATGTCTGGTTTATAAACTGAACAGAGATGTTGACAACTACTGTAGACTTGGTTTTAGCTTTTAGCAAAAGGAAACAATATGTTTCTTGGGGTGTTAGCCAGAATGAATTAAGCTTTAGCCAGGATTAATCTGTTTTCCATTATCAGAGTGCATAGAGGCAGACAGACAGGATCTTTCATAAACTAAGCCATCTTAATTTGTTTAAAACATAATAGCAAGTATATGGCATCTTAATTTTCTTAAAACAGAACTGCACGAAGTGGAAAATGACTTACTGTCTGAATTGTGTTTGGTCAAAAGGCTGTAGGGTTTTTGTCCATTGGCAATCCAGCTCACTGATTGTTTTAAAATCCGTTCACCTTAGGGAGGGGAAAAACAGAAACAAAAAATATATGCTGTAAAATGAAAAAAGAATAGGCTGTTTTTAAAATCTGGCTTTCCCCCAAAATTCTGTGGCCAAGAAATGAGGGTGTGTCCAATGCGTAGGCTGAAAGAGATTTATCTTTCAGGACCAGCTCCTTGCCAAAATTGTGGTCACAAGCCACGGTCATCCCCATCTTCAAAAAGGGAGACCCCAGCCTAGTTGAAAATTACAGACCAATCTCCTTATGCTGCGTCACCTGTAAAGTCATGGAATCAATTATCAACCAATCCATCATCCTCCACTTAGAGACAAACAACCTACTCTCTAATAAATAATTTGGTTTCAGAAAAAAACTATCCTGTAATCTGCAACTCTTACACTGCAAAAACATATGGATTACACAACTCGATCAGGGCAAAGCAATAGACGCAATCTACATAGACTTCTGTAAAGCCTTTGATTCGGTGGTACACGACAAACTACTCCTAAAACTAAAATCTTATGGTATCTCTGGACTCCTGCATAACTGGATAGAAGCATTCCTGTCAAACTACAACAAATGGTCAAACTTGGGAGCGTCCTATCAAATTCTGTACCTGTCAACAGTGGTGTCCCCCAAGGCAGTGTTCTAGGACCAACTTTCTTCATACTCTACGTAAGTGACCTCTGTGATCATATCAAGAGCAACTGCGTTCTCTTCGCTGATGATGTAAAGCTATTCAATACCACAGACAATACTGCTACCCTTCAAAAAGACCTTGACTATGTATCAGAATGGTCAAACAAATGGCAACTTCAAATCTCAACAAATAAATGCTCTGTCCTACATATTGGCAAAAAAAAATATCAGAAAATAAAATGGAGTGGCTGGAGTGTTCTTTTGCCATAACCCTATGGGATGAAGATCACCATCTTTCTACACTATTGAGGCAAAGATTGGACGTTAGATGAATCTCAACATAAATGTGAGTTGTACTTTGAGGATGCCTAATAAATCCAATACATTAACTTTTGCATGGAAGCCTTTGTAGTGTTTAACTGCTGTCCCACAGGAGTTTGGGGACATGAAAGTGAAAAGGTGGCTACCTTCATCCCATGGCGTTATGGCAAAAGAACGCTCCAGCATGATGCTGGGGTCCATGTAAAAATGCCCCAAAACTCCCTCAGCCCAACCAGAGGTCAAGTCAGCGACCAATCGGGATTACAGATGTGACCACGTGACATGAACTACATCTCCCAAGAGGCATTAACTACATTTCCCATGAAGCTCAATTCCCTTAAGGGGGCAACGAAGTTATATACTGTCTAACCAGCACAGCCGTCGTAACTTTGCAGGTCACCAAATGAACTTTGGTAAGTGGAGCACTACTTGTACTGTTGGTGAAAAAAGTCAGAACAAGGGCTTGATGAAGCTTGATTTCATTTGTGCCCAAATGAAAGGAACATGCATGATTCTCTAAAATTTTTTCTCTTCTGTCAGATTTTTAAAAAATCAGTTTGGTGCTGAAACTTTTTGTGGAACCGTTCGCATGTAATCCTTGGCTTAGTTCGCTTAGCGACCATCCGAAAGGACAGCAGTACTGAGAAAATTGACTTATGACTGGTCCTCGCTCTTATGACCGTTACAACCTCCTAGCGGTCACGTGATGAAAATTTCGGGTGCATTGCGACTGGCGTGTATTTCTGACAGTTGCAGCATCCCAGGGTTGTGTGTTTGCTGTTTGCGACAGCCAACTCTCAAGTAAATGTGGGACGCTAGACTTGTCCAGCGATTGTGTGAGTCACTTAAGAACGATGGGGAGGGAGTCATAAAATGGAGTACAACTCACTTAACAATCACCTCCTTTAGCTTCGGAAATTCTTGCCACAAAGAAGAGAAGGTAAAATTATTCTCCAATGCACCAGAGGGCAAGGAAAGAAATAATGGTTGGAAACTGGTCAAAGAGAGAAGCAAGCTGGAATTAAGGAGAAACTTCCTAACAGTGAGGACAATGAACCAGTGGAACAGCTGGACTCCAGAAGTTGTTGGCACTCCATGACTGGAGGCTTTGAAGAAGAGACTGGACAGCCACTTGTCTGAAATGGTATAGGTTCTCCTGCTTGAGCAGGGGGCTGGACTAGAAGACCTCCAAGGTCCCTTCCAGCTCCTATTTTATTCTATATTTCTGTTCTATATTTCTGTTCTGTTATATTTCTATTCAATTTCTATTCTATTATTTCTGTTCTATTCTATCCTCTATATTCTATTCTATTCTATATTTCTGTTCTATTTCTATTCTATTTTATTTTCTATTCTATTCTATTATTTCTGTTATATTCTATTTTCAATATTCTATTCTATTCTATGTTTCTGTTCTATTTCTATTCTATATTATATTTTTATTCTATATTTCTGTTCTATTTCTATTCTATTCTAAGTTTCTATTCTATTCTATTATTTCTATTCTGTTATATTCTATTTTCTATTTTCTATTTTATTTTCTATTCTATTCTATTCTATTCTATTCTATTCTATTCTATTCTATTCTATTCTATTCTGTTATATTCTATTCTATTCTGTTCTATTCTATTCTATTCTATTCTATTCTATTCTATGTTCCTGTTCTATTTCTGTTCTATATTATATTTTTATTCTATATTTCTGTTCTATTTCTATTCTATTCTAAGTTTCTATTCTATTCTATTATTTCTATTCTGTTATATTCTATTTTCTATATTCTGTTCTATTTTCTATTCTATTCTATTCTATTCTATTCTATTCTATTCTATTCTGTTCTATTCTATTCTATTCTATTCTATTCTATTCTATTCTATTCTATTCTATTCTGTTCCTGTTCTATTTCTATTCTATATTATATTTTTATTCTATTCTGTATTTCTCTTCTATTTCTCTTCTATTCCATTTCCACTTCCATTTCTATTCCTGTTCTATCCCTGAGTAGCAACACCAGGCCATGTAATGTCACCCCATGTTAGCTGCTTTCTATCACAGCGAATAACAGACTCAGCAACAGTACAGTAGCAGGGGAAGGTTTTATGACAGATATTATGAAAGAGAAACTCAAGGACATTAGCGGACCTCGCCCGAGCGCGAGACAAACGCTGAAGAAAAAGAAGAAGAAGAAGATTATGAAAGAGAAACGAAAGAGATAAAACCTAAAGGGTGCAGCGAAGAGGTTAAGATCACCCTAACCCTAAACCTGCTTGTTCTCTCCAAGAATGGTTGCTGGATTTGAAACACTGGTCAACCATTTGACCTGGATGGTATAAGCTCTCTTGCCTTGACCAGTGGGTTGGACTGGAAGATCTCTGAGGTCCTCCCAGCCCTCTTATTCTATGTTCTACAACAACAACAACAACAACAACAACAACAACAACAATAATAAACCTAGCTAAAACATATAGTAAGTTAGTTTAAAAATGCCTTGGAAAAGAAACTGTTTCTCAGTCTATTAGTCTTCATTTTAAGACACCTATAACGCCTCCCTGATGGTAACAGATCAAAATATGAATGTCCAGGATGAGAACAGTCTGTGGAGATTTTTAGTGCTCTAGAGAGGAGTCTGGTCTTCGCAATCTCTTCCAGAGAAGAAAGAGAGCAACCGATGATTTTTCGCGCTGTGTTTATAATGCTCTGGAGCATCTTCTTATCCACTGCAGAGCATCCAGCGTACCACACCTGTTTCCTTATTGACAAGAACAAGTATTTATACATCTCATAAAGTGATCGCTTTGGAAGTGTCTTTGGCTCCAAGCCAGCAGGATCTGTAGGTGGGTTGAAACTCTGCAAGATAGCGGGCACAGCATCACAATAGAAGCGTCTCATGTTTTATATGTGCAGGTGGGCTTCAGTTGCAGCACCATAATAGAATCACAGAGTTGGAAGAGACCTTGAAGGTCTTCTAGTCCGACCCCCTCCTCAGGCAGGAGACCCTATACCATGTCAGACAAAAAGGCTGTCCAATCTCTCCTTAAAACCCTCCAGTGATGAAGCATCCATAACATCTAGTGGCAAGCAGTTCCACTGATTAATTGTTCTCACTGTCAGGAAATTTCTCCTTTAGTTCTAAGTTGCTTCTCTCCTTGATTAGTTTCCATCTATTACTTCTTGTAATGATCTATATATCCTGCATATATTTTGACCAATCCATGCAGTTATCCATTTAGTGATAATACTCAAATATATTATCCCAAAGGTATTTTTCAAGAGGCAACAGGATTTCCTGGTTTTTCTTTGAAGACGTTTCGCTTCTCTTGAGAGCTGCAGAAGCTTCTTGGATGAGAAGCAAAATGTCTTCAGAGAAAAACCAGAAAGTCTAGTTGCCTCTTGAAAAAGCACCTTTGGGACAACCATGACCTGGATGACCAAGAATCTCCACAGACATTCAGATATACTCATACAGCTTTCTTGGCAGCCTAAGGGAAAGGGCTTGGCATTCCTTTTTTTCCGGAAAGAACTCCGTTGAAAACTTTTTTCCATCATTGAGGCTAAAAAAAGGCATTTTATAAAACCAGAGTTCACCCTAAAACATTGACCAGAAGTTTTACAGTCCAGGCTGTTTATCTCATTTACTCCAAATAGATAGGAGGATTTTTGCTCCAGTAGCTCAGATGTGAGTTAGAGGCTCTTCTGAGAGTGTGGATTTTGGAAGCACTGGGCAGGAACAGATCCAGGTGAAAATTCCACAGCCATAAACAAAACACTTGGATTAATCTTTATGGGAAAATGTCATGCCTCTGGCATCTAAGACACAAAGTCACAGTCACAAAGAAGTAACTCCACTGATCAGTTTCAAGCTCTCTCTTTTCCTAAACCCTGCAAATGTTTGAGAAGATACCTTGTTTCCCCCAAAATATGACCTACCTTGAAAGTAAGTCCTAGCTTGATTTTTACATGCGTGCCCAATATAAGCCCAATTCCCCAAAATAAGCCCTAATTAAGATTCCACCCATCCAGAGTGGATGGGTAAAAATTAAGTTAGGGTGGGGATGGAATGGAGCTGCCCTACTACTTACCTTTGAACAGTTGTAGCCTCGCACACCTGACACCTGCCTTGCTGGCCCATTTCTTCTGCAGCCAGCAAGGCTGGTAAGGTTTTCCTGAAGGCCTCTGGAGCTGATAACAAAGTTCTGGGTGGATCCTGCGGAGGCCATCAGGAAAGACTTGCTGGCCACAGAAGAAGTTCCTGAAGGCCTCTGACAGCGAAAAGGAGACTGGGGGCGACGCACGCAAGTGAGGTTAGTCAGTGGATGACACCCCCGAAAATAAGACCTGGTGCCTTTTTTGGTGGCAAATAAAAAATAAAAAAATAAGATGGGGTCTTATTTTGGGGAAAACATGGTAGGTGTCAGCCAGTAATTATAATAATGATGTAATCATGACTTGTTATTAATTAAAATAATAATCAAATGAGCCCATTCAAAGCAGAAAGATAAGCAGTTTGATACAGACTGGGATAATACAGTTACGATGACCATATTTTCTTGGAAGAAATAAAGAACTTGGGAAAAAAGGAGGAAATTTGAAACAGGTTCATAAGACTAAACAAAAATTGTTTATGTTTATAACTTTGCTTTACAAAGGGCAATTCGGGAGCAAAACCTGGAAACATTTTACAAAACTCAGTATTTAAATAAAATCATCTAAAACCAAACAGCAGATGTAAATTTACTTTAAAAAGACAATTCAATTTCCCTATTTTTCATATAAATGTGAAAGACCAGGCATTAAATTGTACTATTTGTATGGCAAAAGTTCAACGACCAAAATAAAAGAGAAAAGTCCTTTTCACTAAAGAGACATAGATTATATTCAAACAACATGTTTAATTAAATTAATAAAAATATGACATGAACTCCAGATATTAAACTTGGTTAGCTTTCCTTATGGGTGGTCTTAATAACATAAAAATGAAAAGATGGAAAAAATATATTTCCAGATTATTTATATTGAAGAACACATTGAAGGACTGGGTTAATTTTATACTAATATAATATTAATAATTCACAGATTTTTTTCCCCTTTCTTTTTGGAGGCTTCATTTATCCATTGTATTCACGGTGCCATAATCTATACTAAAAGATATAGAAACATATTGGCTTTTCTTTTGGTGACTTAATATATCGTGTGAACCCAGCATTTCTGGCTTATATGTGGTTTGTTGTGAATCAGAAAATAAATTAAACGTACTGTTTGGGGAAAAAAAAGTTATATTCTCAATGTTACCAAACCATGAAAAATCAGTGCAATAGCCACTCAGGAATGTGGGTTTAAAAGTTAATCTGAAAAAATCATACCTTGGGTTTGCATGTAACGCTAGAGAACCCTATAAGAAGTTGGGCTGAACATATTCAGGGGTGGGATTCAAATTTTTTAACAACCGGTTCTGTGGGCGTGGCTTAGTTGGTGGGCATGGCTTGGTGGTCATGTGACTGGCTGAGTGTGGCCAACTCAACATCATTCACATCGAGGCACACATCTCCTCGCCTGGCCTCTCATGACTGTGGGGATGCTGCAACAGTCGTAAGTGTGAAAAATGGTCATAAGTCACTTTTTTCAGTGCCATTCTAACTTTGAATGGTCACTCCACACAAGCAAAGAACCAGCAAAGGAGGGGAAAAAAACTCCAGAGAGTTTCCTGAGGCAGGAAGTCTAGTCTTGCCAAGAATGTAATAAGGATTAATGGATTAATGGAGAGGCAGTTTCTGTAAGCAACACCAGAATGTTTCCTTCCTGCCTTCCTTACAGGATTAGGCCAGTAATGTCTTCTAACAACCGGTTCTCCAAACTGCTTAGAACGTTAACAACTGGTTCTAGCGAATAGGTGCGAACTGGTAGAATCCCACCCCTGAACATATTGTAGGAAATTCTCTTGGCATATTTGTACTTGAAATATAATTCTTCCCCTTTAAACATGGCTCAGATAACAGAACAATAGAGTCAGAAGGGACCTTGGAGGTCTTCTAGCCCAACCCCCTGCTCAGGCAGGAAACCCTATAGCATTTCACTCTAATGGTTGTACTATCTCTTCTTCAGAACCTCCAACGTTAGAGCACTCACAATGCTTCTAACTATCAGGAAATTTTTCCTTCGATCTAGGTTGGTTGATTCTGTGTCACAAGGAGAAGTGCTGCATGTAGCAACCCTGCCATTTTTGAACGTCTGAGAAGGTCAGCCACGCTCACCGGAAATGCAGGCAACTGCAAGAAGGAGGAAGGAAGGCAGAAGCCGTCTCTGTAGTTCAATCATCCTTTAACTCCAGAACAGGATTCTCAGATGCTAATTTCCAAGCAGGTCAAAAATGCATTTGGATCATCACACACTCTGGTTTTAAAGCCTCCTTGGGCTTCCAAATGGAAGAACAACCTGGGCAGGGAAAAAAAACCAAAGCACACTTATATCAGTATGAACTCAATCTGGATGGATTTTGTCACCACCTTCCACTGCTTGGGAGCAGGCAAATTGAACAATCTTACCATGACCAGAGAAACTTCTCCCTGGGTATCTCAACTGAAAATGGTAGCAACTCTAACGTTAGAAAATTAGTTGCACAGCCCTGATCTAACTTTCGGGAACAATTTCCCCAAATCCTCTTGGCCTTAACTGCTTAAAGATAACAAGAAAGAAGCTTGCAGAAGACATATAGTCCTTTGTCCTGAGGCAGTCCTACAAACCCAATAGTTATGAATACATGAAATAGATAGAATAAAAGGGAACATTAGGACAGGGACGGTAGGTACGTTGGTGTGCTTATGCACGCCCGCTACAGACCCCTTAGGAAAGGGTTGAGGTCAACAGTCGACAGTTTAAGGTTAAAGTTTTTGGGGTTTGGGGAAGAAACCACGGAGTCAGGTAGTGCATTCCAGTCATTGACCACTCTGTTGCTGAAGTCGTATTTCTTGCAATCAAGTTTGGTGCGGTTTACCTTGAGTTTGCAACTATTGCGTGCTCGTATATTGTTGTGGTTGAAGCTGAAGTAATCATTGACGGGTAGGACATTGCAATAGATAATGTTATGTACTACACTTAAAATTAGAATAGTTAAAATTATTAATTAATAGTTAAAATTAAAATAGTTGTTCTCCATGAGCTCTGATCTTCTGTCACACGATAAAAGGTAAACACGGGCAAAAATGCAAATTCTTTCCTTCTAATTTATAGAGTTACTTCTTGGTTTAAAGACACCCACGTTTCATTCCACAAAGGCTAAAACGTATGATGAACCATTGAGGGAGCTAGTTATACCTAACCTATTGAAGAGAAGGATTGGGAGCGGAAGACATGATAACTGTCTTCCTGTATCTGAAGAGCTGTCACAAATAAGAGGGAATTTATATTCTCCAAAGCACCAGAAGGAAGAAAATAAGTTACGGGTGGAAGCTTATTAAAGAGGAATCCAACCTAGAAATAAGGAGAATTTTTTTTGACAATGAGAACAATTGATCAGTGGAATACTTGTCTCCTGGAATTGTGGGTGCTCCATTGATGGAGGTTTTCAAAAATAGACTGAAAAACCATTTAACCAGGATGGCATAAAAGACACAGTTGGACTTCAAAGTATCGAATTAAACATATTGTTGAATTTCTCCTCAGTGTACTGTTTGCTTTGGGTGATCATTAAACTGGTTTTTGCGCCTCAACAGCTTACCCCTCCTCAAAAATAAGGATCAGAGACATCCTTGGGGCCATTTATTCCTAGATACATATTTACAGTTTTAATTTAAACTGTTTCAACTCCTACCCTCAAAACGACGCTAAAGAGCACTGCATACCAGAACAACTAGACATAAGAACAGCCATCACTCTGGTAAACAAATAAATCCCTCAACACCGTCCAACTATTTACAAAGTCTGCACTACTATTACTATTAATCTTCTCATCACTCCTTATCGCTTATCCCCTCCCACTTGTGACTGTATGACTGTAACTTGCTGCTTGTATCCTTACGATTTATATGGACTGTTTCCTAGTATGATTTGATTGCTTATTGTACCCTCTATGACTATTATTAAGTGTTGTACCTGATGATTCTTGACTCTTGACAAGTGGTACCTTTTCTTTTATGTACACTGAGAGCTTATGCACCAAGACAAATTCCTTGTGTGTCCAATCACACTTGGCCAACAAAGAATTCTATTCTATTCTATATATATTTACAGAACTGCAGATCAGATTTAACCATATTTTTAACTACGATGTGTACTGTGAAAAATATGAGCTAAATTATGCCTTAATGGGAAGAATAGAATTAAGCTACCTTCAGGACAAGGAACAAACTAGGAACATTTTCCACCCCATTCTGGTTAGGGACCTCATACATTTCCCATTTAAGATATAGTAAAAACAATTTCAGCTGCTCTGAGTTGCCTTCAGCTGTCTTCTCATCTAAAATAATCATGTAAATCCTAACGTTCTGCCCAGGTGGATAAAGCACCATGCAAAAAGTCATACTTTGCTGTGTAGAAATATGTTTGCACCTTCCCCAATGCCTTCCTTAGTAAACACTTGGTTAACAATAATGTTATACTCTGCTTTTGTTTGCAAGATAAAAAATAACATTACATTACACCATCATCTACACGAAGTAACACCAGAAATCATAGCCTTCCTGGTTGCAAATTGTGCTCTTTCTTTCAGTCAAAATCTAGGAATTCCAAGGCATAGAAAGTGTTTAAACTTACCAGGTTTTTTTTTTTTTAGTCTTTCCTGAAGTCCTGCTCAAGGCATCCGTTTTCAGCATTTCCTAATGACGGAGAGTCCCTTTTATAGCTCTGTGTGGAGTTCAGGGGCTGGCACAGAGCCACACAGATGGAAAACCTGGTCCAACCGCGAGAAAACCAAAGCCTGTGTAAACGCCTGTAAGGGAGAGAATCTGGAGTCAGGGATTTATTTGCACAATGAAAACAACTGCACCCGCTGGTTCCCACACTGGGAAGCCCACCCTTAGGAGGAATGCTGACCACCAAGTTGGAAAGATTGTAAAATATTCATTGGATGTCAAGTTCTGGGAAAAGGAAACCGCCTCCAACTCTGGAGGAATCGCTTGGAAGTGGGGGGGTGGGGGGGTCCTCGGTGCTCTCTGAGCCTGGTTGCTTTTTTGCAGACGTTTCATTATTCGAACTTAGGTAACATCATCAGAGCTTGTCAACTAGAGCTGTTGATGTTACCTAGTTGGGTAACGAAACCCAAACCTGTCTGCAAGAAAATCACCAAGCTCAGCAAGCATCAAGGATCCCACGATCCTCTCCTCCATCCTTCTCCTCCTCCTCTTCTCCACAAACCCCATTCCTTTCTAGCACTGATGATGTAACCTAGTTTGGGTAATGAAACGTCTGCAAGAAAATCACCAAGCTCAGAGGGCATCTAGGACCTATAGTTTCCTCCTCCTCCTCCTCCTCTTCCTCCTCCTCCTCTCTACAAACTTTACTTCCTTCTAGCCCTGATGATGTTACCTAATTTGAGTAATGAAACGTCTGCAAGAAAACAACCAAGCTCAGAGAGCACCAAGGACCCCCTCACTTCCAAGCCTGAGCTACAATATTCTCTTTTATCCCATGGAAGTGTTCTTGGGGGCAGCGTCATTTGCATAACACGCCTAACCAGGTTATACGCATAATCTGCTAAGTTTAGTTAATTTTCACGTAAGTCATGTAAGCAAGAATCGGGTATGGCTAGACGAGAGAAAAGAAAGACTAGGAGTGACATGATAGCAGTGTTCCAATATTTGATGGGCTGCCACAAAGAGGACAGGGTCAACCTATTTTCCAAAGAACCCGAAGGTAAGACAAGAAACAATGGATGGAAATTAATCAAGGAGAGAAGCAACCTGGAACTAGGGAGAAAATTCCCAAGGGTGAAAACAATTAACCAATGGAGTGGCTTGCCTTCAGCAGTTGTGGAGAGGGAGCCCCCTTGATGAGTACTGTGAAGCCGTTACCATGGCAAGTCCACTGTGCTGTACAGTAGAAGCCATTTTAAGGCACACACCTCCCGAGGGGTGTTAGGGTTGTCTTACCCCCACAGTATTTGTTTTCAGAGGGTAAGTCATCTGTGTACTAAGTTTGTTTGAAATTGCTCGAGGCGTTCCAGAGTTATGCTGGACACACACACACACACACACACACACACACACACACACATTTTTATTTTATTCCTAAGAACGTCTCCAGGTCTATGCTTGAAGAACTCTTATCTTCTTCCACTCTTTGTCAGTGTCCAGATTTCACAGCTGTAATAAACGTTGTGCTAACTTTTCCAGTCTTTGCCTTTCACTTTGCTCTCCTTCCTGGTCTTGTCTAAATTTATGATGGCCTTCCTCTGTAGGATGGAAGGCCTGATTTTAGCCGCTTTCATAAAATCAGGTCTCTGTAGACCAGGATTTTTTTCTTTCTTTTTTTTTTTCTTTTAAAGCAAACGCAGCCAGTAGTCTCTCTCGGTAGTGTTTCAGCGTGATTTTGGAAGGCAAGAATACAATTTGGGAAACAGCTCAAGTTCAGCGCTACTCCTGTTTTTTAAGCTTTCCAACTCGGCAATGAGTTGAGCCAAGACAAAGGGAAAATTGTTTGCTAAGTCGACACAGACATATAATAGCTAGCCTCTAATTGCCTATATTTATACAGTAGAAGAACAAAAACAAATGAGATCATTGGATTTTATTGAAATAACAAAAAAAAAAGAAAGAAAAAAATGCTGGCTTCTTTGGCATTAAAAAGATATCCCTGTGGTCCCAAAAGGCAGACTGGCTCCCGTTCAGGGAAACAATTGGGTCTTAAGCATCCGTTCTTATGATTTAACTTCTCTAAGCGGTGATAAAAGTGCAGGTGAAAAGCTGTGATGTGATAGCAGCCTTCCAATATTTGAGGGGCTGCCACAAAGAGGAAGAGGGAGTCAACCTATTCTCCAAAGCACCAGAAGGCAGGACAAGAAACAACAGATGGAAACTAATCAAGGAGAGAAGCCACCTAGAATGAAGGAGACATTTCCTGATTGTGAGAACAAGTGATCAGTGGAACAGCCTGCACTTCAGAAGTTATGGGTGTTTCATCACTGTCGGGTCAGGGGTGTCAAACTCAAGGCCCGCGGGCCGGATCCAGCCTGAGGGGTGCTTAGATCTGGCCCACTGGACTGCCCTGGGGACATCAAAGGACTGGCCCGCCGTGCCTCTGCCAGCAAAAACACACCTCAGGAGGGCTGTGTGTGGCCCTCCCAAACTGTTTTTCCCTGAAACAGCCTGCAACCTTCTGCCAGTGAAAACGGAGCTCGGGGAGCAATAGTGGCATTCAATTTTTTTTACTACCAGTTCTATGGGTGTAGCTTGGTGGGCGTAGAGCGGCTTGGTGGGTGTTGCAGGGGAAGGATTCTGTAAAACACCCATTTCCACACCACTCCTGGGGGACGGTTACTGCAAAATCCCCATGCCCTCCCCACCCCACTAACCTGCTTTTCAGCTCTGTTCTCCTGTGCAGGGCAACCAAAGAAGACCCAGCTAGGACTCAATGGGAGGCAGAGAAGAGATAGGAGCAGGGCCAGTCAGAGGTGGCATTGGCCGGTTCTCTGAACTACTCAAAATTTCCGTTACCGGTTCTCCAGAACTGGTCAGAACTGGCTGAATACTGCCTCTCGGGGGGCACACGCGGCCCTCCCAGGCTCTATTTTCACTAGCAGAGAGCTCAGACCACTACAGGCACCCCCGATACAATGTCAAACTGGCCATGCTCACCCGGGCCTCCCGAGGTCAAACACAACCCTGATGGGGTCCTTTATGAAATCGAGTTTGACACCCCTACTGTAGGTTTTTAACAAGAGACTGGATCGCTGTTGGTCCAGAACAATATGGGATCTCCTGCTTGATGAAGTAGTTGAAGATCCTCAAGGTCCATTCCAACTCTGTTCTTCTGTTACTTCTCAGGCGTTTTCAGACACTGTCCAGCTTCACGGTCTTCTGTACCAAGGCTTTTTTTTAATTCTTTGCACGTGACCTGAAGAAAGAGAAGCCATATGGGTGACTTTGAACAGGAGTATAACCTGGGAGAAACTAACAAGAGAGTTTAAGCAGAGAAACCATGACTTCATGGCTGAGAACAGGTACAGTTTGCTCGCCCTTGGAAAGGTCTAGACCAGGTGTGCTTGACCTGCAGCCCACAGACCACATGTAATATCTGGACTGCTAATAATGCGATATTGAGTTTGGGGAAGGGTGCATAGCACTTTTCTTGATTGACCATGTGCAATAGCTGTCTTCTTCCTCTATATTGGGAGATGAGGTGGACCTGGGGTGCTCCCATTGCAGCCCTGGTCAAAAGGGCCCAGCAGAGATTATACTACCTGAGACTTCTCAGAAAACAACAACAGAATGAAAAACTGCTGGTGACCTTCTACCGCTGCACCATAAGAGAGTATCTTAACTTACTGCACCTCTGTATGGTTTGCCAATTGCACAGGGGCAGATAGGACAGCACTCCAGAGGGTGAACGTCATTGCCCAGAGGATCATTGGTTGCCCTCTCCCCTCTTTGGAAGAGCTTTATAGCTCCTGCTGCCTTAAGAAAGCTCAAAACATTCACCCTTTTTTCGAACTATTACCATCTGGCAAATGGTACAAGATAATAAAAACAAGGACAAATAGGATGAAAAACAGCTTCTTTCCCAGGGCAGTAGCTCTTTTGAATTCTGCTGTATAGTGCAATATGAATGCAATATCAGGGTTTGTCGATTCAATTGTATAGAATGTGAAGGATGTGTGTTTGTGTTTTATTTTCATAGTCATAATGTACATTGAAGATGGTGTTTAATTTCATTGTACGAGGTGCAATGACAATAAAGTAAAATAAACTATATCATATCCAGCTCCTCCTTCTTCTTCTCTTCAGAAGAACCCATTATCCAAATGGACGTGTTCTTCATGCAATTGGGCACCTATAGCTCAGGCAAGTGAGAAGGCGTCATCCGACCAAGAGTGAGTCACTTCTTCCTCCTTTACATAAGAGAACATTTGATTCAGGATGGACGGTGCAGACCCATGACCTGTGACCTCTGCAGGCATGACACCATCAGGTTTCTGTAATCATCGTTCCCCTCCCAGTACTGAACACTGTTGGTAGTCTGCGGTTCCTTCCTAAATAGAGCAGAGCAACTTTAATTCAATTTCGTTTAGGAAGAAATGTTCTTTTCTCTGGCCAAGAACCCATCTGGCACATTTCTACTGGGGAGAATGGTTTAGGTTCCCTTTAGAAAAGGATGAATGGAACCTACATATCATTTCCTGGAGAAGGACCTCCAGGAAGCAAATGGGAACTGTTCTTTCTTCCTTCATTGTTAACTAAGCTTCAGTGGAGCCTTCCAGAGCTAAAGAGCCCTCCAAAGGCATTGGACTCCTATAACTCCCATCACCCCATCAATAGGAACCTCCGGTATTAACCGAATAACAGAATAATAGAGTTGGAACGGACCTTGGAGGTCTTCTAGCCCAACCCTCTGCTCAAGCAGAAGACCCTATACCATTTCAGGCAAATGGTGGTCCAATCTCTTCTTAAAAACCTCCAGTGATGGAGCACCCACAACTTCTGAAGACAAGCAGTTCCCCTGATTAATTGTTTTCACTGTCTGGAATTTCCTCCTTCATTCTAGATGGTTTCTCTCCTTCATTAGTTTCCACCCATTACTTCTTGTTCTGCCTTCAGGTGCCTTGGAGAAAAGGTTATTCGGAATAATGAATAGTGTAGTCCCAATCAGCTAGAAGATACCTACCTACTCAGTATTTTAGACATTCCTTTTGATGCCTTTCAGATATCCAGACTACAAACCCTAGTTTGTGTGTCTTGTGTTCCAGAAGATCTAGAGGAGAAAAGGTTGCCCGTGCCCTAAAATCCAGAATGAATGGAAATCCAATTTCTTCTGATTCAACTTTCAGGAATAGGGCAACCCCAAGAAGAAGTTACTCTGTTCGCTCAATTATACTCAGGCACCCTAAGATCAACTGAGCATGGAATGTGGTTAGATTAATTCCTTATTTGTTTTCCAGAGAGCAAGAGATTTCTTCCAAGCCACACAACTGTGCAAAGCTCTAATTTAGATAGGATGCATTATTGTCTTGTGACCATTTCCTCGGCAATTGGTTTCTTGCAGCAACTTATTTTCTTCTTTTTACTTGTAATGCAATAAATAAATAAAGACAAACGGTATATATGTATCCCAATGAAGGGGAGGGAAGACCCAGTCACAAAGTCATCAATTTTACCATCAATTACCTTTTTTTTTTTGCAACAGGTTTTACCAGGTCTGCAAACTTCCAATGAAATCATCCAACTTTCCTCACCAGGAAACTCTCCATTTTCAAGACTCCGCTAATCATTGATATGATACACTAGTATATATGTGTGTGTGTGTGTTGATTCATTCTGAGTTCCCTCAATTATACTCCATGAAACAACTGCCATAGTTTTGGACTTATTGATGTTCAGGTAATTGAGTGGGCAGTCCCAAAGGTGCTTTTTTTTTTTAAAGAAGCAAGTGGACTTTCTGGTTTTGCTTTGAAGATGTTTCGCTTTAATTAATCTGTTGTTTTAAAAGTTCTCAGCAACTTTAACTTCAGGTTAAGAAGATTGGTTATCAAACCAGATCAAGTTTTAATATCCCGGCATTTATCTGTATTTACTCCCTTCGTTCTTGTTTATGTTCACACCACTGGTGGGATTCAATATTTTTTACTACCAGTTGTGTGGGCATGGCTTGGTGGGCATGGCAGGGAAAGGATACTGTAAAATCTCCATTCCCTCCCAACTCCTGGGGGAAGTTACCACCAGTTCTCTGAACTACTCGAAATTTCTGCTACCAGTTCTCCAGAACTGGTCAGAACCTGCTGAATGCCACCTCTGTTGTTATCTTGTACATGTTTGACAAACAAACAAACAAATAAAAAGGTCTGGCACACAGCCTCCTGGAATTGTGTGGAGAAGCTGCTGAAGAAAGTTAGCACCCACCCCTCTTAGAAGAATGAAATATTTTAGGAAGTATTAAAAAAGCAGAATATTATATTTTCCCCTAAAGGAGAAACATGTTTCTAAAGACAGAAGCTCAGAGCCTCAGCTCTCTGCCCCAAGTAGAAACTGAGGGGCCCACTTTTAGAAAGGCAGATTTGGTAATCCATTCAAAACAGGATTAAAACCCCAAGGAAGCTGGCATCTAGGATTAATTACATTGGTTAAGCAAGATTAAAAACCCCAACTCATTGCCAGCCTTCGCGAGACAAACTAATTAAAATCAAATAACAAAACACACTAAACAAGCCTCTACATTAAAAAAATGCTGTAGAACAAACTGTATAAAAATCCATGTGCTCATCAAGCCAGGTGGTCATCTACCCTGAATCACATCTGCTTGGTAGTTCTGCTTCACCAGAGGTAGTATCCAACAGGTTCTGACTGGTTCTGGAGAAATAGTAGTGGAAATTTTGAGTAGTTCGGAGAGCCGGCAAATCCCACCTCTGACTGGCCCCGCCCCACCTATTCTCTGCCTCCCATTGAGTCCCAGCTGATTGGCTGGGTCTCCTTTGGTTGCCCTGCATGGGAGAACGGAGCTGGAAAGCAGGTTAGTGGGGTGGGGAGGGAAGGGGGATTTTGCAGTAGTCTTTCCCCAGGAGTGGGGAGGGAATGGAGATTTTACACAGCCTTCCCCTGCCATGCCCACCAAGCCACGCCCACAGAACCAGTAGTAAGCATTTTTTGAATCCCACCACTGTTTCTTCACCATCAAACCATCTTTCCAATCAGCCTCCATTTTTCCAATGTCTTTCTCCTCGCTTGGAACCGAACTCAGATGGACATTTCTTCCAACACTGCTTAAGGAAGTGGGATCTTCTTTCAAGAAAACCGGAAGCCCCTTTTCTGCTCAAGATTCGCTCAAGCAACAATTTCTCCCACCTCCAAAATTTGGCATGTCCTTTTTTTGTTCGTTCCTGCTGCACTCAGCAACTGCAAGGGTTTTTTTTTTCCCCCTTCTGGCGCAAAAGTTGAGGAGAATCCAGAGGGGATCGTGCTGACAGTTAAGACCAGACATGTCTTGACAGTACATACAAAAAGATCCATTTCCAAGTGAGAAGCCTTCAATGGCAGCTTTGCTAACTAGTGAACTCTGATCTGTTAGCAACTACTCCTTGGTGGGTGTAGCACCTGCAGACTACTTTGGGGTGGGCCAGCTGGGATCTGGTGCAGTCTAGTAGTTGGGAGATTGGAATTTGGCACAAGAAACTACAGCCCAGTTTTCTGCTCAGCTCTTGAACCGGATGTGTTGGCCTGGAGTCCATTACCACTCCTTAGCTAAAGCCCCACTAGGAGGATACAGAGGATTGTACTGAGCACACAACACCTTTTCTTAAAGGTTTTTTTTTGGAAGAAGCACAGGTTGCAATGAGTTGGGCAGTGAACTAAGTGGACAGAGAGATATCCAGAGGTATGGTCAAAGAGGCAAGAAGACTTCAATCTAAATTGAAGATAATCTTTGCCTCAACGTTGAAAAACTCTAGTTCTTGGGTAGTGAGTTTTAATTAAAATTTATAAACCAAATATGCCCACAGAGGATTCTGAATTAGCTTTGTACATGCTAGATATTGCAAGGATATTATATTGGATAATCTGGAACATAGGAACATCGAATAACAGAGTTGGAAAGGACCTTGGAGGTCAACTAGTCCAACCCCTGTTCAAGCAGGAAATCCTATCCATTTCAGACAAATGGCTGTCCAGTCTCTTCTTGAAAGCCTCTGGTGATGGGCCACTCACAACTTCTGAAGGGAAAGCCATTCCACTGGTTGATTGTTTTTTTCAATTAAAATGCTTTTATTTTAAAATAATTCCATTTCATTTCAACCGTGTGTCAACTGGGTACATATATCTTGTGCTTACAATTATAATTAATACTTTTCTTACCAATATAACAATAATCATATTTTCTTATAACTATTAATTAATATATCTATTATTTTTTTAACAATCTTAACTTATTGCTCTATATATTCATCTGGTCCATTTTAATTTGTTTTATTTTCCAACCATTGATAAAATAAATCCCATACCGTATAATATTCCATTTCTTCTTTTTCTTTGATTACCAGTGTTAACCTATTCATCTCTGCACATTCAAATATTTTCTCAATTTCTCTCTATTGGTATCTTATCACTTTTCCAATTCTGAACAAATACAATTCTGGCTGCTGTTAATACATGTATAATTAAATATGTTATTTTCTTTTCTGTAACATTTTTGATAAAAATATTTCAGATTTCAAATCTATGTGTTGTATCATTTTTTCCAACCATGTGTGTATTTTGGTCCAGTATCTTTTAGCTTCTATACAAAACCCACCACATATGGTAATATGTTCCTGGTATCTGGTGGCACTTCCACTGGTTGATTGTTGTCACCATTAGGAAAGGTATCCTTAGTTCTCTACTTCTTCTCTCCTTGATTAGTTTCCATCCATTGGTTCTTATCCTGCCTTTAGGTGCTTTAGAAAATAATTTGACCCCATCATCTTTGTGGTAGCCCCTCAGATATTGGAACACTGCTATCATATCTTCCCTAGTCCTTCTTCTCTCTAGAATACACTGCAACCGTTCTTCATATAGGTAGGTAGGTAGGTAGATAGATAGATAGATAGATAGATAGATAGATAGATAGATAGATATAGATAGATAGATAGATAGATAGATAGATAGATAGATAGATAGATAGATAGATAGATAGATGATAGATAAATTCTTTATTGGGCAAGTGTGATTGAACACACAAGGAATTTGCCTTGGTGCAAATGCTCCCAGTGTACATAAAAAGAACAGATACATTTGCCAAGAGTCGAGAATCATAAGGTACAACACTTAATAATAGTCATAGGGTACAATAAGCAATCAAATCATACTAGGAAACAGTCACTATAAATCGTAGAAGCAACAAGGTTACAGTCATACAGTCACAAGTGGGAGAGGATGGATGATAAGGAGTGATGAGAAGATTAATAGTAATAGTAGTGCAGACTTTGTAAATTGGACAGTGTTGAGGGAATTACTTGTTTAGTAGAGCGATGGCATTTGGGAAAAAAACTGTTTTTGTGTCTAGTTGTTCTGGTGTGCAGTGCTCTGTAGCGTCGTTTTGAGGGTAAGAGTTTGAAACAGTTTATGTCCAGGATGTGAGGGGTCTGTAAATATTTTCACAGCCCTCTTTTTGACTCGTGCAGTATACAGGTCCTCGATTGAAGGCAGGTTGGTAGGAATTGTTTTTTAATATGTTTTAGCCTCCAGCCCCAATCATCTTTGTTACTCTTCTCTACACTCTTTCCAGAGTTTCAACCCCTTTTTATATTGTGGTCACCATAATTGGACTCATTATACCAAGTGTGGCCATAGTAACGCTTTGTAAAGCAGTACTAACACTTTACGTGATCTTGATTCTATCCCTCTATTAATGCAGCCTAGGATTGCATTGGCTTTTTTGGTGCCACACACTGTTGGCTCATGTTTGACTGATGGGAGTCCAAGATCCCTTTCACAGTTACCGAGAGCGATCTAGTTGTGTGATCTGCCCAATGGAAGAATAGTTAAGTATGTTGTGGGAGTTGCGATTTATAATAACTCCCTATTTTGTGGGGGTTTGGGTGCTCTCTGAGCTCGGTTGAATGCTTGCAAATGTTTCATCACCAAACCAGATAACATCCTCAGTAATATTGATGGATAAGGACTCCTGTCTTGGGCAGGTGACTGGACTAGAGGATCTCCAAGGTTCCTTTCAGCCCTATGGGTCTATGATTATACAGAAAATATCTTGCCTCCGTAACAGATATTTGGGGGCAGAATTCACATTAAGGGTTTTACAGAACGTACAAAATTGGTTCTGAACCAGTAGTGGGATCCTACCTTAGTCGCTACCAGTTCGGTGGGTGATTACACATGCGTGCGCCCCTAACACACTCGCCCCTAAGAAGCCAATCATCTGAGAGGATGAAGAAATGAAAAGCTAGGAGTGACTCTCCCACCCTCCCATGCGCTTTTCGGTCTTTTATCCTCTCAGCTGATTGACCCTTTTTCCCCTTCTTCTCAGCTGATCAGAGTTTGTTTGTTTTACTACCGGTTCACCTGAACCAGCTCGAACCAGTAGCATACCACCGCTGTTCTGAACTCGTACAAGACCTCATGCAAAAACACCAAAACATCCATTGGAAAAAAATGGTGTTGATCTAACTGTTTCCGACCAAGTTTAATAATTTTCAGGGACCTTGAGGGCCACATTTCTGCTGTGCTCATTAATTCAGCCTAGAAAATCGAAGCCTTTTCAGAAGGTGCCTTAGAAACAGACTTCTGGACGATTACAAAATTTTATTGGCAAGGGTTCGAGCAAAGCCATCTGGGCAGCTTGCAAAGAGAGAATCCATGTTCATTTTTGGCCTGCGCCAACTACTCCCCCAACAATTATGTCATTTCAGCCTGTATTTTTGCTTTGCTTTCCTATCTAGTCTCCAGCGCAAGTGAATATTTGAACACCAGACGAGGAATCTGTGGGGGCTAAGTTGTTGATCAATGTGGAAATTCACATCTGCCAACTCTGTTTAGCGCAGCTGAGAAACACTTTGGCAGATGCGAGTTGTGGTGGGGGTGGAAACTGGAACCTTGTGTTCCCTTTTGTACAAAGTGATTTCACCTTCTCTTGTGTTGCTAAACTAACACCATGCCAGCCAAAGCAACCATTGTGGGGGAATAAACATTTTTAATATATACACCCTTTTTCCTCCAGCGAGACACATTTCATTCATTTTGACCAAAACCGAAAATGGTCAAGATGATTTAGCATGGTGTGTTAATGCCTCTGCCTTCGGATTGTTTTAGGTTATAATCCCCATTATCCCCTGGGAGATCAGCCTCAAAACTACTCGACTTACACCATTTAGTGACCTTTCCATTATATTTCTCCCTACCCCCCCCGAAAAGTACATGTGTGTGCAGACGTGTGCACTTAGCCCCAAAACTATTGCTTTCGGTTAAATTACTGCTTTTTCAAATGAAATGGCCAAATACATGCTGAAAAGTAGCCTCCCTATGTTTATCACCTTTCAAGAGAATTTTGTGCCATAATTGTTGATATTCCACTGCCAAGTCATTTCTTTAAATGTTAAAACTTGATCGGTAAAATAAGGAAAGAATCAGTCCAAGTGTTTATCTTCTAAGTTTCTAGAGGGGCGTTTTTCTATGTTTGTCTATCTGTGTCCATGAGTGCGTCATACACTCTTTTTCTATTACATCCCACCTGTTAATTGTGATTGCAGAAAAGACACTATAGAGTTTTTTCCTAAGGTCCTTTTATTTTTACCCAGGGTGATTGACTAAATGTGAATTCCAAAAATATCCAACAGGAAAGGGAAGAATTCTACCTTGTTACTTAATTAGAACAATTCTTTCACTCCTTAGCATTGATTAGGTTCCTTAATGGTTACTTAATTACAATACAGTTAATTAGAATATTTACTAGTTCACTCCAAACTTTTGACATGCTCCTAGAAGGGCAAAATATTTTTGAACCAATAGTTTTCAAGTGGTTACTTTCAAACTTAATTTCTGATAGTTTGCTTAATTGTTACTTAATTACAATAGCATTAATTAGAACAGTTACTATTTCATTCACAACTTCTGACATGTTCCCATAAAGGTAAAATATATTTGGGCCAATAGTTTTCAGGTGGGATACTTTCACTCTTCTCATATGTTCCCTAAGTGTTACTTAATTAGAATAGTTGCTATTTGGCCCCTAAATTCTGACGTGTTTCGGATTGTTACTGAATTAGAATAGCTACTGTTTGACTCCTAAGTTCTGCCTTTTTCCTGTAAGGTTGAAATGTATTTGGGCCCCATAATTTTAGGAGGGGATATTTTTGCAATGTAATTGTGAGCATTAGATGAAATAATAAGTCCAGAATGGGAAGGGGCGGGGGAGGGGGAGGGGGAGGAGGAGGAGGAGGAGGAGAAGGAGAAGGAGAAGGAGAAGGAGAAGAAGAAGAAAATAGCACTCACAGTATCTCACACCCCTCCCATTTTGTAAATATTTAAGTAGATCTTTTCATGTGACAACACTGAAGAAATGACTCTTAGCTACAATGTAAAGTAGTAACTATACAGATTGTATAACCATGTGAATGTGCTGTCCCCTCAAAATAACGCAACACACAGCCATTAAAGTCTAAACTGCTGGCAACAAAAGTGAGCACACCCCTAAGTGATAATGTCCAAATGGGCCAAAGTGTCGATATTTTGTGTGGCCACCATTATTTTCCAGCACAGCCACAACCTTCTTGGGCATAGAGTTCACCAGCGCTTCACAGGTTGCCGCTGGAGTCCTCTTCCGCTGCTCCATGACAACATCACAGAGCTGGTGGACGTGAGAGACCTTGCGCACCTCCACCTTCCATCTGAGGATGCCCCACAGATGCTCCATAGGGTTTAGGTCTGGAGACATGCTTGGTCAGTCCCTCCCTTTTACCCTCAGCTTCTTTGGGAAGGCAGGGGTCGTTTTGGAGGGGAGTTTGGGGTCGTTATCCTGTTGGAATACTGCCCTGCAGCCCTGGAGGGCTCTGGAGGGAGGAGATCATGCTCTGCTTCCATGTTGGCATTCATGGTTCCCTCAATGAGCTGCAGCCGCCCAGTGCTGGCAGCAATCATGCAGCTCCAGACCACGACATTCCCACCCCCATGCTTGACTGTAAGCAAGACACACTTGTCTTTGTACTCCTCACACATGCTTGACCCCATCTGAACCAGCGAAGTTTCTCTTGGCCTCATCGGACCACAGGACATGGTTCCAGAAATCCAGGTCCTTAAGTCTGCTTGTCTGCAGCAAACCATTTGCGGGCTTTCTTGTGCATCATCTTTAGAAGAAGCTTCCCTCTGGGACGACAGCCCTGCAGACCAATTGGATGTGGAGTGTGGCATGTGGTCTGAGCGCTGATAGGCTGACTTCCCCCAGCCCCTTTCAACCTCCGAGCAATGCTGGCAGCACTCGGATGTCTATTTCCCAAAGCCAACCACTGCATATGACACTGAGCACGGGCACCATGGCCAGGCCTGTTCTGAGTGGAACCTGTCCTGTTCAACCACTGTATGGCCTTGGCCACGGTGCTGCAGCTCCCTTTCAGGCTCTTGGTAATCTTCTCAAAGCCCAGGCCAGCTTTATGTAGAGCAACAATTCCCTTTTTCTCTCTGACATTCTGTTGCTGTGCTTATACTTCGATATCTTTGTTTACTGTAAATGACAAAGGCAACCGGTAAGAAGACTTTGTAATTGGATATTCTTTGGACTGTTAAGCGTATATGACCTGGACCATTTATTGGACTGTGCTATTTCTTAAAGTAAACTTTAACTCAATTTAGTGTATCTGTGTGTGGCTGAATAATTATTCATAACTATTCTCATAAATGTTTCCATGTGCATATCCTTGTTACTCAAGGGTTATTCTGTACATATCATAACACGGAGCTTTGCTTTTTCTGTCTCCCTAGTGCAAAGGGCTCCTGAAGCCTCTAGAAAAGACACTGAAGAACCTGGACAATCCTGATTCTATCACTGAGGAGGATTAGCTGGGCCTCCTCAGGATCGGTGACCACATTGCCCATTGTTTTTTGTTTGTTTGTTTCTCTCATTTCCTTATTGGCCCCTCTGTGACTTTCCATCCTGGGCTTTTTAATGAGGCTTGCTTTCTCCTCTCCTCTTTTCACAATCCACGTTCCCCCAGGATGATGCTGAGATTGTGGAGCCCCTGGAAGTGGAGGAGGAAGGGGAGGCAACCACCAGCATGGTGAGTGTTCCCTAGGAACAGAATGGGGGAAAAGTGAACGAGGGCTGGTCATTGACCCTAGAAATCCTTCAAACAGTCGCTAAATGAACGGTTGTAACTTGAGGGCTTCCTATACCTCAATCAGGATCTCGTGTTCTTCCGCCTTCTTTCTGATGTGCGTCTAATGCGGAGCTTTGCTTTTTTCTGTCTCCCTAATGCAAAGAGCTCCTGAATCCTGCGACGAAATCGCTGAGGCACCTCGATGATCCTGAGACCATCCTTGAGGAGGACCAGCTGGTGGAGACAAGGCGTTGCCTCCTCAAGATTGGAGATCACATTTAGGAATGTCTGAAAACCCACACAGAGCAGGAAGTTGTTCAAGTAGGGAGGTGATTTGCCAGCCCACCAAATCTTCAATCACTCTCCCCCGCCCCTCTCTCTCTCGTCCTGATGTTGCAATCAGACTCGCAAGTCAGGAGTCTTTTGGAGTTTGGAGGTTTAGGGGAAGAAGAAGCAGAACCTGGGGATGGAGTTAAAAGAGGAGTTAACCTAGAACCTCTACATAGTCACAAGCATACTAAATATCTGTTCACCTCCTTTCAGGAATCTATGGATAGAGGTATCCAAGTACACTGAATTCGATTCCGAGAAGCTACTTCAATTATATCAGGTGGGTAGAAAAAAGCGAGCCCGGGAACAGGAGGTGTGTGTGTCTGTGTGTTTGTGCTGTGCAGTTCAATGGAAGGGATACAAATATAAATAAAGAGAAGGAAGGAAAGGGAACATCTTGTGCAAAAGCCCAGGAACTAGAGAAATTCTGGTTGAGACTTTTAGGTGGGATTGGGTCCTTCCTTCCTTCCTTCCTTCCTTCCTTCCTTCCTTCCTTCCTTCCTTCCTTCCTTCCTTCCTTCCTTCCTTCCTTCCTTCCTTCCTTCCCTTCCCTTCCCTTCCCTTCCCTTCCCTTCCCTTCCCTTCCCTTCCCTTTCCTCTCCTTTCCTTCCTCTTTCTGTTCCTGGCTGTCATTGCTGTCCTAAGAGCCAGGCATTGGGTTGTAGAAGAGAGGAAGAGAAGAGAAATCCTACCTTTAGGATGAGTAGCCTTTCAATGCTCAGGGCACATAGGTTGGGGATCAAATCCATTGAGTCTTCTGGCACATGCCTTGATGGGTGTGTAATTTTCTGTGAGTCTCCAGCTCCTTTTGCTGGACTTGTTTCTTTATTACTCAATCAGAATAAAGCTGGAAGGGACCTTGGAGGTCTTCTAGCCCAACCCCCTGCTCAAGCAGGAGACCCTATACCATGGTCCTTGGGCTACTCGTGAAAGAGTGCTGGCTTCTTCTCCTTCCTTGTCACCCAGGACAAAGCAAATGGCAGAGGGCTCTCCAATTTAATGACAGTACAAATTGGGGCAGAAACTGGTATCGCCCCTATGAGCCCCGCTGGCAGAAGAATCACCGGTATGAGGATCACCAGGTGCGCAGAGAACAGTTTCAAAGCTCAGGAAACTACCAGCCCAGCAACCTGTCTCGTAAATGCCCCTACGATCAGTACAACAGTGAACACAGTTACTGAGGAAAACTGGGCTACAGGTGAGGTGCTAAGTAGGCCATTTGGCTAGTCTGTGGGGCTTCTGCAGGAGTCAGCATGCCAAAAACAGTGAATGGTGTTTTATCAGTCAGATCATGGAACAGAAATTGCTGGGACTCCTAGATCTGTAGGGTTGGCAGAGTCTAATAACGGAACCGTGAAAACCTGATCTCCCTGCCCTCTTACACCAACAACGGCCAGACGGAGTTACTTTGAATCTCTTCTGAGTATTGCGAATGGTTGAGGGAGACAGGTATGCCTAGCCTATGGATGAGAAGTAGGAGCTTGTTAAAAGGAGATCCAACCTAGAAATGAGGATAAATTTCCTAATAGCAAAAGCAATTAAGCCACCAAATAGCTTCTCTGCTGGGTTGTGGGTGCTCCATTGGTAGAGGATTTCAAAAATAGGCTGGACAGCCATTTGACTGGGATGGTATGAATCTTCTGCCTTGGCCATGGGTTGGACTAGAAGACCTCCAAGGTCCCTTCCAACCCTATGATTTCTCACAGCCTCTTTTTCTCTGGGACAGAGTTGCTGTTCATTTTTTCTTAGCAATCTTGCATTCCTTCATCCGAGGTATCTCTGCACTCGGCAACCACGTTCTAGATTTGCATTGTGAGGTCTGGACCTTTTTGTAAGCGTATGTGATATCATGACCCACAATGCAAAGCATGTAGGCTTGGGCTCCAACTGTTGTCCACCTTCTTTCCTTCCCCTGGTGTCTAGATACTGTGAAACTGGGCTGACATTCCTGTTCTGTTCTTCCATGCCTTTGCACCAGAGGGACTTAAGCACCTGAAGACCTAGATAGGGTCATCTTTGCCTCTTCTGTTGAGTTGAATGTTTTGAGTTCTTCTTTCCCCTGTCCTGAAGAGAGACAAAGATTAGATGGATTCTGGCCCCAGTATTACCAAGAAGGTATTTGAAGGATGTCTTGACTGTAGACCTCCCCGCAGATGTATTTAACAGGTTCCAAAATAACAGACTCCCCTTCAATGGCCTTTTAAAACGAGTTTATTTTTCCATGCTGATAAATATCATCATTCATAATGATGCAAACGGGTATGAAAATGTGTGAAGAAAGCTGATGAATTCATTCGATGGACACAGAATTATGGCCTGAATTGTTAGAGAGCTGATGTTTTTATGTTCTGTTTGTTTTGTTTTTAAAAAAACCAATAAAATTGTTTAAAAAAAAAGAATTATGGCCTGAATTGTCCTTGGAAGAGAATTTTGTCAGGAACAGTAGGTTGAGATGAGAATTAGTCTGTGGTGAGAAAATTAAATCCAGTTTACTAAGCCATTATTTCACTTATCACCACCATCTCTCCCCATCATGTAGAATGAGGTCATTTGAGCCTCAAAAGAGACTTCCCTAATTTGTTATATTCATTTCTCTTGGCCCCAAGAAGGTGGGGGAAAGAACAATTATTGGAAAGATCAACAGGCAGGGGAAAATGATCTTCTAGACTGCATTTGGGCATTGACTTTGCCTGGGATCTCTGCTGTGCTGCTGGAAGGCACAGAAGCTGAAATCAGACCGTGGGGTTCAGAGAGAGAGGGCCCTTTGGGGAACGAACAAATTACTAATTTCACATTCACCCACCTTTTCAAACTTGGAAAGTGTCAGTGACCATTGAGTGTTTATTTAATGGCTATTTCTTTCTGGCAGATTAGAAGAGGGATTTTTCCAAATTAAAATGACTTGTGTGCCATCTGTTCTTTCCAGAGAGAACTGGATGCCTCTCCCTTGTAAATAATGTGTTCTCTTTGCAACTGCTCAGGCAAGAATGAAGAAGTTCAGATGAGAATAATACAACAGCCTTTGTTTGCAGGGCTCGCTTGGCTTTGAAAGCCGAAAGAAGGAAAAGAGTTTCCACCCAGAAACAAACAATAAAAATCCATTCAATTTGAAGTAAGAAATCAGCAGTTAGCAGGAAAAGAAAGCAAGTGGCGCATGTAAAATGTCACAGATCTTTATCAACCTCTGGAGGTAATTTTTTCATGCCAAAGGAAATAGATTCTTGTTTTCATTATCTTTTAAAAGTGATCAAAACCGTCTTTTCCTTCCTTCCCTCTTCACTCACTCATCCCCATTTCCTTCCTTCCTTTTCTCTTCACTCATCCCCATTTCTTTCTTTCCTCCCTCCTTTCCTTTCTCCCTTTGTTTTCCTTCCTTCCTTCCAAGTATTTGGCCTGGATTTGTGTCCGTCCTGAGAACGGCGGAGTCCGCATGCCACCAAAAGTTATCAAACAAACAGGTTGAATTGTGGATGTTGATGACTGATCACATCCACCTTGTACAAGAAGTCCACTTGGCTTATTAAACATAAATCACTGATCTAAGCTGGAAGATTGAACACATTCATTAGGGTCTATGCAAACTCAAATGTAACGTCAAGGTGAGAGCAATGGCCGAACCAAAATGTCAGCAGGGATAAATCCTGCCTTTGTAAGAAGCATTGCCCGATATTCACCTTGTAGATGTCAAGAGCTTAGAAGGATTTCAGCATTGTAACCAAACTATATCTGCAGACCTCTTGGCCAATATATTAGAAGAAATCTATTTAATTTCACCATGACAATGTACTGACACTTGTCAGCTACTGAGGAAAGTCTACAGGTAGTCTTTACCTTACGACCACAATTTGAACCCAAAATGTATGTTAAGTGAGAAATGTTGTTAAATAAATATTGCCACATTTGTTAAGTGAATCCCTGCAGTTGTCAAGTTAGTAACATGGTTGTTAAGTGAATCGGGCTCCCCCATTGGCTTTGCTTGTCAGGTCTCAAAAGTGGACCGTGGGACGACCCCGGGATACTGCAGCTGTCATAAATGTGAGTCAGTTGTCAAGCATCTGAATGTAAATCACGTGATCATGGGATGCTGCAAAGGTCATAAGTGTGCAAAATGCTGTCGCTTTTTTCAGTGCCACTGTAACTTCGGTCACTAAATGGACTGTCGTAAGTTGAGGATTACCTATACTGTATTGCTATTATGCAGAGTTCAATAAACAATGATTAAAAATAAAATAAACAATGGTCTTTTCCTGGTCTACACAATGCTTTGGAGTTCTAGAATTGCTAGCTTTTGTTGTGCCAAGGGAGTTGAAGAGAAACAGCTTGACAAAAAAAAATAACGTATCTAAACTATCATTGTTCATGGGTTGCCACCAAGGAATTTTTATTTATGCTCATTTGTGTTCCATTTTGGTGGCCATAAAAGCTAAAATCTATGAAAAGCTAAAAGTTTCCTTCGAGTCAATTTTTACCCTGAGTGATATCCTGTCCACCAAGGAATCTTGGCAGCAGTGTGGCTACTGCCTTCTTCCAGGATATTATTTTCACTTCCCACTCCTTAAACTGAGCCAGACACAAATGCTAGGAACAACGATGATGATGGAGATATGCAACATTCTTCTCTTTCCAGCCATGATCTAGCATCTCTCTCCCTCTCTCTCTTTATATATATAAAAATAAAAAATTCGGCTGTTCCAAAACTCCTTGAAGATCCCCTGAGATTCTTCATTGTAAGCAGATGTTCTATTTGCTCAATCACCTTCTACACCAAAGTCATCCGTCTTGAAAAAAAACCACACACGCTATCAACAAATATTCTCCCAGGCTTACTTGTTTTTGGAAAGTCGTTTTAAGCATGTAAAACACATCACCAAGAGAAGACGCTTTGAATTCCCCAGGAGAATGCTTCATATTTTTCCTGCACAGTGCCCTCAGCCGTGTATTGATTCGTCTGCTTTAAGTTCTTGTTTTGGTTCACTCCTCTCAAAAACTTTATAATCATTATGGCTTGTGGAATAGTTTATGCGTATGTGTGTGTGTTTTATATACATACATACATACATTCCTACCCATTTTATTGAATAACGAAGTTGGAAAGAACCTTGGAAGTTTTCTAGCCCAACCCCTGCTCAGGCAGGAGACCCTATACCATTTTGGATAAATGTGTCCACTCTCTTCTTAAAACCCACTACTTCTTGAAGTAAGTTGTTCCACTCATTAAATAACTGAATAATCCCATTGATTAATGTCTGATTGACTTTTGTAATCTCAGAATTGCAGAACTGGAAACCCTCTGAGACCATCAACTCCGCCGTCACTACTACACCTCACCATGGGCCCGTGGAGGAATCTAGATTAAAGAAGGGCTCCCTAATCTCTATTTCAATAAATCCAATGAAGATAAACCCTCTTGTAATTTGGATTTGAAACTTCAATTCATTTCGACTGGAATTATGATTAAAATAATCAATGTTATCTTCCTAGGCTGTACCATGACTGGTTATATCCTACCTGGGTCTAGGTACCATTTCTGTAATTAACGTTAAGAAAATATGATTTTGCTGGATCAAAACAACCTTACTTGATCCAGGCTCTCATTTCCCAGGTAGACACATAGATGTTCTGGGGGTGTTTATGGTCAAGATCCTCCCCCACCCACACCCCCAAAAACACCTCCCCAAAACTATTTGTCACAGTGCCCTTTGGTCATTATAACTGCTAATCTGTTGTGGATTTATTTAATTCATCTTGTTTCAAGACTTGTTCTCCACCAAATTGATAGAATAAACAGATTAGGGAATAAATTCTCCAGGTGGATTCCAGAAAACCCTGCAAGAAAATCCCCTTGTTTGGCTTTGTTTGGGGTTAATTGATAAAATGGGAATCCAAGGGAGGTGACAGACTCTCAGACCTGTATTAGAGAGACGACATCTTTACACCCAAGAACATCACCCAGGAGATATTCCAAAGTTCAACAAGGAACGGTCAAGATTGAACATCTTGGCTTCTTTCAAACCTTATCACTATTTAACTTGCCAATGAACTGGGGGTGGGGAAGGGTTGAATGGAGTGCTGAGAATTTTTACACCGATCATGAGCCTGAAAACCATCAAGGTCACCACTGCAGGTGTTGGGACAGAGAGGGGGACTGTTCCCGCAACAAAAAGACGTCTCGAAATTGGAAGTGATCACCAAGGGGTGGGGAGAAAGGAATTGTTTTCATTAGGCAAACGCTTGTGCAGGAAAACCAGAACTGGTTTTGATCCTTCAGTACCAAAATGGTTTATCTAGTAACGTTTTACTTGGGGGAATTCGAAGCTCGTGAGAGCGTTTACTTGTTTTGGGTTCACTAGTCAGACAGTTGACGGGATTTTTGCATTGTTTCATCAACATGACCGGGAAAGGACATCCCAAACAATTTCAAGGAACTTTCTTGCTTCGTGGGGGCTTATTTGGACTACTGAATGTGCCTACTTATTTTAGATGGGAGTGTTGATTATTTATACTGGTAGTCGACATTGAATTGTACATTCAAGGGCTGAGGTAGCTGTACATTAATATTCTCCCTTGGAATCTCTTGTATGAACTCTTTATATTGTTTTTTTCATTTTTGCTAATTTTACTTTTTCTAAATTAAAGAAGCTGAACATCTTGCACAACCCAGCAAATGGCTTAATTCAATAACCAGAACAGGCACATTATGCAGATGCTGCACGAGGAGGGATAGTTAAATAACTGCAATGTCTAAATGTATCTGTTTCACCCTTTTATATCCCCGTGAATGGAAAAGAACAAAAAAAAAATTGCCTTAGCAATTAACAGACCTGTTTCATCCCCAACATGTTCCTTGCAGCTTTTAGAGGTGAACATTTTTGTTTTTAATGATCTTCCACCCCCGGTCACTTTCATAAAGAATTTTGTCATGCAAGTTACTTAAGAGAGACGTTAGATTGTAGTCATCCTTTATTGAAACTTTATGTAAAATTTTATTTACATATATACAGGTTTAAAAAGCCCTTATGTCTTATCGTTTTGCTTCTGGTCTGCTTTTTTTTCCTGTTGTTCTTTTTATCTTCCTGTTTCAGATAAACGAAGGGAAACTTTTAAAAAACGAACAACTTAGGATAATCTTTTTTTTTTTTTTAATGAAGTCTATAGTTGACTTCACTGGCTTGATCACATAAATTTTCATACTGGCTTGATTCAGACATTATGCTAAGACCTAAACTACCCTTCTCTCCTGTTTCTCATTGTACAAATTGATTTGAAGTTTTCAGAACACTTTTGGTAGAGCGGGAAAGTTGCTAACTTGACCAGTGGAAAACTGGAAGGAGTCAACCACAACTGACTTGCACAGATCCAGGGATGTTGGAGATAGGATGGGGAAAAGTCAAAATGGCAGCTGCAACCATGATGGGATAGCCTATTTACCCAATGAATCCATTCTGCAGGAATGATAAACTAATAAGCAGTTGGGATTTGCATAACCCATTACACCTCTCAAAACCAACACAAAACCCAAATCAAGGTACTTAATTGTTTAACTGTGATTAAGCGAGTGGCACAAAGACATTTCCCTCAATTACGGAATATAGCCTATTTTCCAGGGTTTGCGTTAAATGTTATAGCTCCAAAATCCAACCAAGGTTGTGCAAATCAATCTGCCAGTAGTTCCCCAGCGACTTGATGAAGTGTGCTTGGTGAACATAGAGGCTTAGGCAGGGGTGTCTACGGGGAAGGTCAAGACAGCACCAGCTCCAATGCCATCAAAAGTCCTGCCCACAATCCAGGTTTCAAGATGCTGTTATTGCTATTTTACGAAGATAAGCTGCACACAAAGGGCAAATCAGGCTTCCCATCTTCCTGGAGATGTTTTTTTCGGGGCTTTTTTTAAACCTAGATGTTGAGAAACACAGACCAGAAAAGAACCAACGCAGAGGAGGAAGAGAAAGCAACAGCATCAGACAGTTCCCAGCCTCTTCTGTTTTCTATCTCGGCAAAGGAACAAGAATTTCCTTCCTACAGATGATTTTCATGGACAAAGTGCTCGTCAATTTTTATTTTATGCAGGGTCTGCTCACAAACATCAAACAGCAGCAGCTGTTGGCGGTACAATCTGTTGCTGTAGAAGACCTCAGGGTGAGGCTTCGTAGTTGCCCAACTCAATGTTGCTGAGTCTGGGAGCATCCCCGCCCCAAAGTCAGTTTTGTGCTTCTGAGTATGAGTTCCTCTGCAAACCACACCAGGAGTTAAGTAGCCAGTGGCTGCATTCGCACAACACTGAAGCAGCTCAGGCAAAGACCGAGCACAAGATGCTGAGAGCGTTTAGTGTTCATCATAGTTAGATTTTCGAAGCTTCAGCCATTTGGATAAACCGAGCCTTTTGGCTGAGTTAATATGCAAACCTCGAAAAAGGCTGATTCCTTTAACCAGGTTAAAGTACGTTGCATGAATCCAGCTAGTCATTATTGCTCACAAATGGCGTGAATGTTTCCAATCTAGTCATTTCATCATACAAATACACACTTTAAATGAGAGCAAATCCCCACCCTCCACACCCCTTTCCATCACTGGTATTAAACACAGTGTGATTTCCCAAGAAGGCCTACAAAATCTTCTCAGGGTTAAGAACAAACCTAATCGTAGCAGCACATCAGAATGATGATGAAGTGTCTTCTTTAAAGGCTAACGCTCCTTGTCCTGCCACCCTTCGCCTCTGAAGACATTTTTGAGATCTTGTTGTGAGGACCTTAGCAGACTGAGGAAGGGGCAGTTCTCCTCAGCTGGGTCTTTTTGTAGAAACTATCTATCCAATACTCTATAAAGAGTCAGAAAAATTAAGGCCACTGAAACATTCCTGTCACAACTCCCACCGTTTTGTTCTACTCTTCAGGATGATGGGATTCACAAAAAGCTGAACATTTCTCCTTGTTAAGGCACCTGGTGAAGATCATCAGCCCTCTATTCCCCTCCCCCACCTCCCCCCGGTAGCCTAAGGTGCACCAAGTGTCATTGCTTGAAGTCAAAAATCCGGTTCCAGTAGTAGAGGAAAGCTGGTGAGTTGCTAGTCCCTATGATAACCAGCAGGAGCAAGTAGAGACTCATCATCACCGCAAAACGATGTGTGGAGAGCCACGATTGACCGGGAAGTCTGAAAGATAGATAGAAGAGAAGAGAATAACAGAGCTAGAAGGGGCCTTGGAGGTCTTCTAGTCCGACCCCCTGCTCAAGCAGGAGACCCTAAACCATTTCAGACAAGTGACAGTCCAGTTTCTTCTTAAAAAGTTCCAATGTTGGAGCATTCACAACTTCTGAAGGCAAGCTGTTCCACTGAGTAACCGTTCTAACTGTCAGGAAATTTCTAGGTTGCTTCTCTCCTTGATTAGTTTCCACCCGTTGCTTCTTGTCCTGCGCTCAGGTGCTGTGGAGAATAGCTTGACTCCCTCTTCTTCGGGGCAGCCCCTGAGATATTAGAACCCCGCTATCGTGTCACCCCTAGTGTCATGCCCCCTTCTGAGTCTGAATCGAAGGAGGAAGACAAACAGCCATCAGGGAGCAGGAAAATGGCTCCTTGGCTGTGGAGGAAACTGGGGAAGGGCAAAGTCAGGCAGGGCAGAGCAGGGAAGAGGTAGAACAAGGGAGAAGGAATTCAGAGGAAGACCCAGGCCCACCTCTCTTCATCCTAGGGCATGCAGGGAAGAATGGAGAAGAGAGCAACGTGAGCTGCGTGGCTTACAAAGGAGGAAAGGGCCCCGATTCCCTTCACCGGGCACACCTGGGGAGGGAGTTTAAAGGAGTGGCAGGTGGGTGGGGCAGTTGTTGGGAACAAATGTTGAGTTGATCTTGTGTTTGGCTGCTGTTATCTGAGTTCCTGGCATCTTCCCAACTGGTTTGATTTACTGCCTTGTTACTTCATTTCTGGAACTCTACGGGATTTAATTATTTTGCCTTGTTGGATTTATACAGTTTTCAGTTTACAACATTTGGACTGGAATATCAGCAGCCAAAGGCTGGTGCAGGTTCGTGGGAGAGTTTTTCTCCAGACCGGAAAGTAACTGGGTAATTGGGGACAAAGTTGGAGCTAATAAAGTAACTCATTCTTATTCTCTGTGTTGCCTTTGTGCCATGCCTGGGTCATCCCACCTAGTCTCTTTTCATCAAACTAGACATACCAAATTCCAGCAACCGTTCTTTGTATGTTTTAGCGTACAGCCCCCAATCACCTTCGTTGCTCTTCTCTGCACTTTTTCTAGAGTCTAAACATCTTTTTTACATTGTAGCGACCAAAATTTGGTGCAGAATTCCAGATGTGGCCTTACCAAGGAATTATAAAGCGGTGTTAACACTTCACGTGATCTTGATTCTATCCCCCAGTTTATGCATTATGTTGGGTTGTGTTGCTTTTTTGGCAGCTGCAGCACACTGCTGGCTCATGTTAAATGTTTGTCTGCTAGGACAATCCCTCTCAGTTACTAATACTGAGCGAGGTGCCATATATACCGTACCTGGGCATTTGGTTTTTCTTGCCTAATTGTAGAACCTTCCTATTTTCACCGTTGAATTTCATTTTGTTAGATAGCGCCCAATGTTCAAGTCGGGGAGAAAGAACGCAGACTATCCCTGCCTCCATCCACCAAAAGCGTGAATTATGTTTCAGGCCTCACGTTCTACTCCCAATTCTGTACAAACAATACAGGGGCAGATTCCTCTTCCCCCTCCCAAAAAGATGCAGTTGGCTGATTTTAAAGACAAACTAAAAACTCAATTTAGGGAACAATTTAGTGTCTCTCCCTTTCAGATCAGTCTACTGGAGATGGTTGTTTAAAAATTTGAAAGTTGAAACCAGAGGTTTTTCTTTGAACAAACCATTGGAAAAGAGTCATAGAATTTTGCTTTTTTATATGATAACTGTAATAAGATTAATATATGTGCAAAGGTGGAAAGATTCAGCATAATGCAGGTTTGAGGAACGGCTGGCCAAGTTCACAGAACTTGCTAAATTGGCTTCTTCAATCAGAAGAAAGTGGACAGTTACATTTACTGCTAGCTGGAAACCTCTTATTGGCTTTTTTCGCTTGGAACAGAAAAATGTTGTAGGATTTATGGTTCGGAGATAGAGAGAATAGACTGTAAAAAGGTATGTGGTTACCTTAAGAGTAAGAAGCAAACTTATAATTGTACTTATAACTGCTGAAAAAGAATATTGGACAAGAGGGGCAAAGTCTGAACAGGGAGTCCTTGATTTACGACTGCAATTGAGCCCCAAATTTCTGTTGCTAAGCAAGGAAGTCGTTAAGTGAGATTTGCCCCATTTTACGATCTTTCTTGCCACAGTGAATCATTGCAGCTGTTAAGTGAGTAATAACAATAGCTCTTGTAGCTTCAAAGTGCTTTACAGCCCTCTCTAAGCTGTTTACAGTGTCAGCATCTTACCCTCAACGATTTGGGTCCGCATTTTACCGAACTTAAAGGATGGAAGGCTGAGTCAACCTTGAGCCGGTCAGGCTCAAACTCCTGGCAGTGGGCAGAGTGAGCTTGCAATACTGCATTCTAACTACAGAGAAGGGAGGGAGGGAAGGAAGCAATAGCACTCAGACCTACTGAATATACCGCATCAGAGTGCTTTACAGACTTCTCTAAGTGATTTACAAATCAGCAAATTGCACCTAACCATCTGGGTCCTCATTTTATAGCCCTAGGAAGGATGGAAGGCTAAGTCAACCTTGAACCGATCAGGATTGAACTCCTGAGAGGGGGAATGCAGAGTTGAGTCAGCTTGCAATACTGCATTCTAACCACTGCACTACTACAGCTAAGTAACATGGTTGCTAAGTGAATCAGGCTTCCCTGTGGACTTTGCTTGTCAGGAGGTCGCAAAAGGGGATCACATGAACCCGAGAGGCTGCCACCGTCACAAATATGAATCAATTGCCAAGGCTCTGAATTTTGATCACGTGACCACGGGGATGCTGCAACAGCTGTAACTCTGAAAAACGGCCACGAGCCACTTTTTTCAGTGCCACTAAACAAACTGTTATAAGTCGACAACTAGTAGTATCCTGATGGTACAATGTATGTTTCATCATTGCTTTATGCAAAAGGTTACAGCTGCCCTGGGTCATACTTTCATCTTTGCGGTCCTAAGAACTAGTAGTTTGACTTAAAATAAGGAGAGGAAACCCGATTCCGTAAAAGCTCAGTTCTGCAGCCAGTTTTCTTCAGCTGTGTGACAACTCTACCGCCATGATGGTTTCATCCACCTTTATGCCTTGGTTGGAGCCATGGTGGCGCACTGGTTAAATGCAGAACTGCAGGTTAATTCTGTCAACTGACAGTTCGATCCTGACCAGCTCAAGACTGACTCAGCCTTCCATCCTTCTGAGGTCAGTAAAACTGAGGACGCAGATTGTTGATGACTCTGTAAACCATTTAGAGAGGGCTGTAAAGCACTGCAAAGCGGTATATAAGCCTAAGTGCTGTTGCTATCTTCCTCTTTTGCTGTCTCTTTCATGCTTTTCTGAGTTTTTGAGCCATGATGATCGGAGAAGCTTCAGTCATGCCCTGAAGGTTCTTCACTCCTAGGATAGTGAAGTCCACAAGGGGGAAGGAAGGGACACTCACCTTCGGTGCTGCCTCTGCGAATATACTAGCAAATATTTCACCCGTATCAGCTGATTGTTTGTAACGACAAAATATTTCTGAGGGACATCACCCCCTTCGCTGTTCTTCACCCTGGCTCTCTTCCTGTCAATTTCTCTAGAGTCTGCAAAAAAAAAAGAAAGAAAGAAAGAAAGAAAGGAGTAAGACTCTGTTTGAAACTGAGAAAAGAAACGGAGATTCTTGTGAGCAAAGAATAGTTCGACTGAGGGCTGCCTTGTAAGTTAGGTAGAAGGTCCAAAACTTTTGAAGAACCTCGAAGAGCTTAAGATGAGGCCGTGGCTGAGCAGATCATTGCAAAAGGAAGGGGAGGATTTTTTCCTGCCACGTGTACCTTCAGCGCACAAACTCCTAAATTCAGATCAGCAAGTGGCTATGGCTATATTCAGTTTGGTCAACGTGTTGAAACAACAAATTCTCAGGGAGGGACGGAGGATATGTCTATGCATTCAGCAGCAATCCAGCTCGACCTTCCTTGTCAATGAGTTGTGCAAATCCAGGCTTAAAATATTTGGGGTCGAAGATCTTGGAGAACTGAGTTCTGGTTAGGCAGTTGTAAGTTTACATGCAGCAAGAATCACTTGCCCTCAATGGGTAACAAGGCGGCCAGGTTTCTCAGACAAGGTAGTTGAGAAGGCAAGCCGTGCATTTTGAATGGGAAGACTTGAAAAGTCAGCAGTGAGCGCTAAAACTCAGTTGCGCCAATTCCATTAAGCATGAAGTTGTCACGTACAGGAAATCAGGAAATCCAAGCAGTTCAAATGAATATAGAGGTTTATGGCAAGCTTAAGCTCGCCATAATCTGAATTACTAACGGTTCAAGCAAATTGGCGGTAGATAAAAAATATTCAAGGCAGGCTGGACTCAGATCTCTTGTGGGTGCGAAGGGACTCGAGACTGGTGACACATTTGACTCCTCCCCCCCCTGAGCCTGGTCATCTCCTACAGATGTCACATTCCTGCCAGCTTCCCCACCGACTTTGCTTGTAGGAAGCTAGAAGTGAAAATCACAATCAAGTGACCACTGGGATGTTGCAACCTAAGCAGATGGACCGGCCATCAGTCCCTTTGTTCACCACCACCACTGTATCTTTGAACGGTGGCTGGAGAACTAGTTAATGAAAAACTTCTTCCTGACAACGAGAGGTACAATTGAGGGCCCCAAGTTGGGGGAAAAAAACTCTTCTTTCTGAGACTCACCTTTTTTCTTCACTTGGCACTTGACATCTGGATGATCAATGACCTCACAAACTGCAACACAGCTGAGAATTGGGCCCATTGCGCTTCGCTGCCAGCCCAGACTGTGCGGGCTGTAGAGGAGGGCCAGGCTTAAGTCGCTGGTCAGATAGGTGCCTTCCCCAAATAAGGAGGTCTGAAAAACACCAGAAAGAGCGCTATCTCCTTGCCCAAAGAAAAATTCCAGGGCTCTTTCCATATATTATCCCTGGATTTTTAAATAGAGATATATATTCCACCGACCATATGTCCTTTATTATATAGGACAATCCTTATTTCAGAGAGCTTTTTACATTTTTTTATTTTCTTGGTTTTGCTCTTGAAATTTTCCTTTGTAGGGCAAAGGGATAAACATAATTATTTTTTTAAAAAAATCTCTTTCAATTTGCCCTTTTTTCAGAAAGTGTGGGAATCCAGGAGTTGTAGACTGCTGGAGAGAGGACAATATAAGAAAAATAGGACCTTCACACAAAAGGCCTGTTGCCCACCTATCTTAAAGTTTCACCCCTTTTTCGGGGAGTGGGGGAATTCAAGAAATTCCAGATTGCTGGCCTGTTGGTCATTTTATTTAAAGTAAGGACAAGAACTTAACATCCCACTCATCTGGATTTCCCAGAAGTCTCTACAACAGAGACTTAAGAGCAGCTCTTGGGCCTAAGGCTGTATGGGGTTCGGTCAACTTTGCAAGGTAGTCCAAGAAGTAATTACGCCTGTCAAGACTGACTCGAACCTTCACCTATTATTCCTTTTTCCTTGCAGGATGACAAAGAATTGGTGTGTGTGTGGGAGTGGTGGTGGACTGGAATGCGAGATGGTAGGAAGCATGGCTGGTTTCCACGAGACCTAACTCCCCCTTCTCAAGGACACCCAGAGGAGATGCCACACCATGGCTGGCTGGCTCCCAAAACAAAATGGACAGAAGTGATTGATGGACATAATGGACCGCGGGTGGCCCGTGGGGAAAAGAGAAATGAACTAAGCGTGCGTTTGCACGGGAAGCTCAGAGCTCGTTTCACTTCTTCTGTGTCAGCGTGGATTTATTCAGTAAAGTTTATACTCTTGGTAAAATAATGTCCCGGGAGTTTCTTTTTCTGGATTCACCAACTGGAGAGTTGACAACGCCAAGATGAACTAAGTTTACTTTATTGTAAGATGACATTCACAGAATCTTGCAAGCCTTGTCCCCCACATCCCCTTTACAGTCCAAGAAACTAGAGAGGGTTTCTCCTCAGATGTTTCCCAACCCTTCTCTCCTCAATTCATTCTGTGAGCTAAGCTGCCTTTTATCTGACCGTTCTTCTAGGGATCGTCCCCGTTTCCCAAGGTCATGCCCACAAACCATTGTAACTCCCCAAAGAGCCACCTGGTTTGCTAACCTAGCAGAGAGGATGCTGCCCCAGAACCAGGGATGGTGCAGTGGTTAGAATGCAGCATTGCAGGCTAACTCTACCCACTGCCAGCAGTTGAATCCTGACTGGCTCAAAGTTGACTCAGCCTTCCATCCTTCCGAGGTCAGTAAAATGAGGTCCCAGATTGTTGGAGGCAAGAGGCTGACTCCGCAAACCGCTCAGAGAGAGGGCTGTAAAAGCACTATGAAGCAGTATGTAAGTCTAAGTAGCTTTTGGACTGAGCGAGATCCACCTTCCTCTCCGCCTTGGATGCAAACCAAGCTCATTCCTTACCCTGTTCAAATGGCACTGCAACCCGTTGTGCATGATGGAATGGAAGTTCTCCAAGCGGCTCCCGTGGAAGGCGTAGATGAGGTCTCTCCCCGCCTGAGTATCCTCAAATTTGGCGTTCATTTCTTTGCAGTAGGTGATTTCAAAGAGGAAGTCTGGCACTGGGACAGGCATGCTGGGAGCTCCCGTCAGTTCCCGGATCGTCTCATACTTGAAGAACATCAAAACATAGGAAAGTTATTTATACGGAAGTTTCCTCTCTTTCTCTCTTTTGCTTTTAAGCCCTTCAGGATCTTCAGGTTACACACGAAGGAAGGAGCCACAGAACTGTACCCCCTCCCCAAAACTGGGAGTGGGTCGGTTTGTCAATGGTTATTGGGGCCCTCAAGAGCATGTCAAGGACTGATGGTCACGATAGAACAGTGACATCCTTTTTGGTTCCCTTGACACCTTGCTTGCAAGTCACCAGGGACTTTCAATTTCCAGCTGGCTTCCCCATTGACCTTGCTTGTGGGAAGCCAGGAGGAAGTTGCAAGGAACTCCTCACTTAACCACCCGCAATCCTCCTTGAACAGCAGCAACCAAGACTGCAAGGTTTACCGCTACTAAACAAGGCAGTATTGTGGCATTGCACTTTTCAACTGCATCACTTGGTGATGGAAAATGAGGTCCTTTGAATTTGCAAGTAGCCCTCATTAATAACAATAATTTTGTCATTAATGAGGACTACTTGCAAATTCGAAGTGATTTGGTCACAACTCAAGCCGAGTGGGGGAAAAGCTACCCTAAGGAATTATTTAAATGACCAAAAAGAACCATTTTGGAGTTGGCTCCACCCAGTGTTTTTTTTTTCCAACTGGGTTTTTTCCACTGCTCCAAATACAGGTAGACTTCGACTTATAATAGTTCGTTTAGTGACACTGAAAAGAGTGACTTATGATTTTTCACACTTATGACCGTTGCAGCATCCCCATGGTCACGTGGTTTACATTTGGATGCTTAACAACCGACTCAGATTTATGACAATTGCAGTGTTCAGGAGTCACGTGATCCCCTTTCGCAACCTTCTGACAAGCAAAGACAACGGGGGAATCAGACTCACTTAACAACTGTGTGACTAACTTAACTGCAGGAATTCACTTAACAACTGTGACAAGAAAAGTGATAAAAAGAAGCAAAACTCCCTTAAGAAATTACTCACTTAACATAAATTTTGTGCTCAATTATGGTTGTAAGTTGAGGATTACCTTTACCTATAGTACAGGTATAGCCTTCCCTGTCCAGTGTGGTGGCCTAGAGGTGGAGCGCTTGCCTCACAATCAGAAGGCTGTGAGTTCGATCCTAGGTAGAGGCTAATATTTGGAATTAACTCTCCTGCTCAAACAGGGGGTTAGACTAGATGACCTCCAATGTCCCTTCCAACTCTGTTATTCTATGTCCAATTCTAGGGCATGGTGCTTATCTCTGCTTCTTAGTCAAGGAAGCCAGCATTGATATTTCTGTGATCATGTGGCCAAGCATGACTATAAGCCGAGGCACATGGAACGCTCTTACCTTCCCGCCTAAATGGTACCTATTTATCTACTTGCATTTGCATACTTTTGAACTACTAGGAGCTGAGGCAAGAATGGGAGCTCAATCCATCATGCAGGACTCAGGCCTTTGAACTGCCAACCTTCCAGTCGACAAGCCCAGAATCTTTAACACTAGCCCACCCTTATTTAGTAGCTGGACACTAATGCAAAGCTAAGCATTTTGTTTCAACACCGCCTAACTGTTTAAGATGATCCTAGCTTAGTTTTTTTGCAGAAAAACCAAAGGTTTCTCCATTCTAAGTGCTCGGGTCTCAAACCAGGCTGTCAGCTCTTCAACTGACAAACTCAGCGTCTTTAACTGCTGAGCCATCATCCCCCTTCAAGGGAAAAGACTGACAGTCTGGCTTTCTGGACCATCATAAAGGAACATTTTTGGCTTCCTTTCTACTCCATTTTTCTTCATTGCCCCAAATCTTGACAGGACATCCAATCTCTCCTCTTATTAAAATCAATGCTATGCAAACCCTTTTGCTATTGTCTCTGCAACTGGCGCTGATCGCTACAGCCCACTCCCTGGGCTTAATTTTTAACTAAATCCCAAAGGCAACATACTTTTTTTATGGGGGGGGGGTGTTTCTTTGCAAAATAAAATAGTGAAAAACAACAACAACCAACTCAACTCTTCCCAGATGCATTTCAGCTCTCAAAACAGCCTTTGACTTGACTTCTCTGAGTTGGGTCTTTCTTCCATCCAGGAAAATTCTCACCTTGTTTTTGTTGGTGGAGTGGATGCACCAGGCCTTAGAGGACAGGATCCAGTGAAACAGCTCCAAGGTTCTTTGGTCAGGATTTTGGGGAGAATCCAAGAGTTCTTGCAAGCTCCCTAATGCACTTGTATCTGCAAGCTGAGAAAGGAACACAGGAAAAGGATGGATAGAGCTTTTCTACATAATCTCACATCCCAAGAGACCTCTGGTGGTACAAAGAAAACATGCAAAAAAATAATTTCTTACAATTCAAGGGTATGCAGCTTTGAAACATAAAGTGAGCCAAGTTTGGCTCCCGGACTCATGAGCAAATTAAGATAGTTCTTTTTTTTTTTGTGAATTGGGAATTTGAATTAAAAACTTTGGACGCTGGCAATGTTAGTCCCCTTCTATAAGTTTGCCAAGAGAATTGTCTGGATTTCCTCATAAAGCTCATGATGCTCTATGATTCAATTTAGGAGTAAGAATTTTTTTTTTGCTGTATAATTTTAATGTTATTTGGATTGTTTGATCTGTATGTTTTATATGTTTTAGAACAGTAAATTTAAATATATACATACATACATACACACACACACACATATATTCAAGATAATGAAAAGGGAAAATTGCAGGGGGGGAATCAAAAAAGAAAAACGGTGAAAAATGACAAAAAAGGAGAGGGGAGGAGAATGGAGAGGAGAGGGAGAAGAAAGAAATGACGGGGGGGAGGGGAGGATTGACTTCTAACTTTTTTTAGTACAACAGATAAGAGATAATCAGAGTTGAAGGGACCTTGTAGGTCATCTAGTCCAACCCCCCGCCCAAACAGGAGACCCTACACCATTTCTGACAAATGGCAGTCCAATCTCTTTTTGAAGGTCTCAAGTGATGGCGCTCCCACAACTTCCGAAGGCAACTTCTGTTCCATTTATTGATTGCTCTCACTGTCAGAAAGTTTCTCCTTATTTCCAGGTTGAATCTCTCCTTGTTCAGTTTCCATCCATTATTCCTTGTCTGGCCTACAGGCGCTTTAGAAGATAGCTTGACCCCCTTCCTCCTCTCTGGGGCAGCCCCTCCCTCAAATATTGGAAGACTGCTCTCATGTCTCCCCTGGTCCTTCTCTTTACTAGACTAGTCAAGCCCAGTTCCTGCAACCGTACATTGTATGTTTTAGCCTCCAGTCCCCTAATCATCCTGGTTGCTCTTCTCTGTACTTTTTCTCGAGTCTCAACATCTTTTTTATAATGTGGTGAACAAAACTGGATGTAGGACTCTAGGTGTGGCCTTACTAAGGCTTAATAGACTGGTATTAGTACTTCCCTTGATCTGGATTGTATCCCTCTGTTAATACAGTTTAGGATTGCATTAGCTTTTTTGGCTGCTTCTGCACACTGCTGGCTCATATTTAGCTGGTTGTCCACTAAGACTCCAAGATCCCTCTCACAGTTTGAGCCTGGTTTCACCCAGTCTATATGTGTCCTTTTGGTTTTTCTTGCCTAAGTGTAGGACTTTACTTTTCTCTACATTGAATTTCATTTTGTTAGATAGGGCCCAGTGTTCTAGTCTGTCAAGATCCATCTGGATCCTGAGCCTATCTTCTTGGGTGTTAGCTATTCCTGCCAGCTTAGTATCATCTGCAAATTTGGTAAGTTCCCCTTCTATTTCCTCATCTAAGTCGTTAATGAAGATATTGAAGAGTCCTGGGCCTAAGACAGAACCTTGTGGCACCCCACTGCTTACTTCCCTCCATGTAGACTTAGACCCATTAAGTACTACTTGTTGAGTTCGGTTTGTCAGCCAGTTGCGAGTCCATCTTGTGGTGGTGCTATCTATTCCACCTTTTTCTAGCTTACTAAGAAGTAGGTTGTGATCTACTTTGTCAAATGCCTTGCTGAAATCTAAATATATTATGTCCACAGTAATTTGCTGGTCTACTAATTTAGTCACTGTACAAATTGTACAAGTACAACTATATAATAAAATAACCTCTTACACAAAGATATAACAGAAAACACAGAAACTTTTATGTACAAATATGCAGATTAAACAATCCCAATAACATTAAAAAGGGGGAATTCTGGGAGTGGAATCCACAAGTCTTAAAGCTGTCCAGTTTGAAGACCCCTGATTTAGTCACTACAGCACCTAAAAAAGTGACTGATGACCATTTTTCACAGTTCCAACCACTGCAGCATCCAGAGTGATCAAAATTCAGACACTTGGCAACGGATTCGTGTTTACAACGGTTGCAGTGTCCTGGGGTGACATGTTCACCTTTTTTGATCTTCTGACAGGCAAATATATGTGGGTACGTGCATAATTTTGTATTTATCTTGTCATGTTTATGTTTATATTAGAGGTGGAGACCCTTTCGAGAGCTGCACACAATGTAATTTCATTTTAACGTATGCCGATTAAGTGTACATTCAAAGCGACAATAAAGTTATTCTAAGTCAAATCAAATGAGGAAGCTAGATTCACTCAACAACCGTGTTACTAACTTAAAAACAGCAGGGGTTCACATAAAACGGTGGCAAGAAAAGGCATAAAATGAGGCAAAACTTATTAACTCTCTTCCTTAGCAGTGGAAATCAGCTCAATCAAGAATTACCTACGGTATATATAATGTATCTGGGGAAGCACACAGACTGTGTTTTGTTAACCCAGCTTTTGAGCGCCAAGCATTGTTGGAATGCAAGAATTATTTCTCTTCCTGTCCATCAAATAGGGAACACGGTGACTCTGCGGTCGAAAGGGTGCACAGTACCAATTAAATTAACACCTGCACCTCAAAGGGACTTCTGAAATTCCGTATGGGTCCAACCATCTGAGCTGGGCTCTTCTGACAAAGAGGGGATAAAGAAATCCTTGGCTCTCTTCCAAGCAGCAGGCCCAACAATTTCCTTGGAAGGCCATTCACAACATTACTTAAAAGATGAAGGTTGGCTGGCAGAGGTTCAAGGGCACGGCTCTTTGATAAACTAGTCTGGCTACTTGTTTTTGGAAAGGTGTTAATGAGAACGGAGAGAAGCAAGTGGGGGCTTCAAACCATTTAGAACAGGGGTGTCCAACCTTGGCAACTTTAAGACTTGTGGACTTCTACTCCCAGAATTCCTCAGCCAGCAAAGCTGGCTGAGGAATTCTGAAAGTTGAAGTCCACAAGTCTTAAAGTTGTCAAGGTTGGATACCCCTGGCTTAGAACATCACACCATCAGTTCCCAGATTCAAATTTTGCATTTCTCCCCCACTTCTGCATATTACAAAGGCTTTCCAGCCAGTGGTTTCTCAGTGGGAAGAAGTGGTGATAATCTCTGATCACCAGCTAAGACCAGACCCCGCCCCCCAATGTCCTGGAGTTTTGTGGTCACCTTTTGCAAACTTATTTATATATTTATATTTATTTTTCAAATGTATTGGCTGCCCATCTTACCACAGGGTTAACTTGATTTCTGACAAAGTCACCAAACTGTGAAAAATATAATTTGGGTGGGAATATTCCCATTATTTAGTAACTGGATGGGCCAGGATTTGTTATCCCAGATTTCCTCTTTCTGCAGCTTCTTTGGCTGCCTATGTTTTGGCTTGGGAGAAAAAAAAGAAAATGTTAAAAAGGAGGGACCTTCCATGGGGTTTTTTCGATTGTGGTGCCACCGTTGCCAGTAAAGATGACAGAATTTTTGGGAAAATTGGGGAAGGATCTCCTATTTCTTGAGAAATTCAGAAAAGGTGTCCATCTAGTTTCTCTAACCTGCAAATCTGGTGGAAAACTTCAAAATAAATGAGTTGCAGGTGAACTACCCTATAAAGCCCATGAGAATGCAAGTCTGTTTTCCACAGACAGGGAATCAAAAGTCTGCGGAAAATATGATAAAAGAAATATATATTTGATTTTACATGTATTAACTGCAGCCAGAATTGTATTTGCACAACAATGGAAAAGTGATGAGAACCCAACAGATGAGGGTATAAATATTATATTGTTATAATAGTATTAATATTGTGATGAATATCACTGTAAACTTCTTGATTATGGTTGCCTAAAAATAATTGCACCCAGACAACACAGTTTGATTGAAATTGAATTTTTACGTTATATAAATAAAACAAATAAAACATGAGAAAAAAAGTCAACATTTCTTCCAAGCTGTTTACAAGAATTCCCGCTCTCCAATCTCTACTCCAGGGGTCTCCAACCTTGGCAACTTTAAGACTTGTGGACTTGAACTCCAAGAATTCCTCAGTCAGCTGAGGAAGTCCACAAGTCTTAAAAGTTGCCAAGGTTGGAGACCCCGGCTCTACTCTGTAATATTAATCCTGACCGTGAGCAGAATTCCTGGTCTCAGCCCATCAGATCAGGGAGGCAGGGAATATTGCACATCCCTGCTCCTAAGGAGGTACATCTGGCGGGACCCAGAAGAAGGACTTTCTCTGTGGTGGCTCCTTCCCTTTGGAAGGTCTTACCTGCAGAGATCAGACTGGACCCCACTTTGACACCCAAAGACCGGACCCACCACTTTGCAAGGCCCCGAAGATCTGGTGTTGCCAACGGGCCTGGAGAACCAGAGTGGTATGGAGCCATCAAATGGTTTATTGACTGATGGGAGGTCAGTAAAAATGAGGACTCGAGATTGTTGGGGGCAACGTGCTGCCTCTGTAAACTGCTTAGAGAGGGCTGTAAAGCACTGTGAAGCAGTATATAAGTCTAAGGGATATGGCTATATTAAGTTTTTCTTTTTGTAAGTTGCCCAGAGTCACGGAGAATATATACACCTCCTAAATAAATAAATTTCAGAGGTTCAGTGTAAGGCTCAGCAAGCATGAAAGAGACCATCTTTCTGGCCACAATCGATTAAAAAAAATGCCATTTTGGAATTGGCTCGATAGTTAACTCGCTGTCTGCTTCCTGCCAGCCTAGACTGAGCCAGTGGGACTCCAACCTGCCATATCTGGCTCAGAAGATCAACAGCTCCATGAGGCTTGAGCCGCACCTTCCTACTCTCCAGGACCCCCCCTCCGTCCATGCCCCCAACCCACGGGTCACTGCCTGGCCCGGTGGGAGCAACTCACCAGAGCCTCAAAATCCTTGCTGTCCTCTGAGGAATAATGTCCTGGGAACGGCCGGAGGACAGAGTCCCTCTTGTAGCTTTGCAAGGCGGAAGCAAAAAGGCTGCATTTCAGGTCAGCAGCCAAGAGGTCCTTCCGGATGATCTCTCGTACCCCTTCTGTGGTGGGGGCAGCGTTGTCATGGCTTGGTGCTGGCATCCCCAGGAGGCCCTGCTGAGGATGAGAAGAAAAAGAGGAGGAGGAGGAGAAAGAAGATAGAGAAGAGAAGGAAAAGGAGGAGGAGAAAGAGAAGATAGAGGAGAAAGGAGGAAGAAGGAAAAGAAGAGAAGAGAAGAAAGAGAAGGAAAAGGAGGAGAGAAAGAGAAGATAGAGAAGAAAGGAGAAGAGAAGGAAAAGAAGAAAAGAAAGAGAAGGAAAAGGAGGAGAAAGAGGAGAAGATAGAGAAGAGAAGGAAAAGGAGTAAGAGGAGAAAGTGAAGATGGAGAAGAAAGGAGGAGGAAGGAAAAGGAGACAGAGGAGGAGGAGATAGAGAAGATAAAGAAAGGAGGAGGAGGAGGAAGGAAAAGAAGAGGAGAGAGAAAGAGAAAGAAAAGGAGAAAGAGGAGGAGAGAGCGAGAAGGAGAAAAGAAAGAAGAAGAGAAGAAAAGAAGAGGAATGAAGAGGAAGAGGGGGCTCAGCACAGAAGGCAGGCTGCATTTAGGCCCCCTCCCCACCCCACCCCTTTTCCAACAGTCCTCGGACCCACCAGGTTGGTGTTCAACAGGCAAGGCTGTGCCGCCCACCCTCCCTGCCGCCTGCAACCGCCTCCCTCCATTACCGGGAGGGGCAATCCCTATCTGAAAGGGTCTCCCCCCCCTCTGCCAGGCCAGACCCTCGAGGACAGGAGGACATCCAACCGGTCGAGCCTCCATCAGATTCTACGTGAATCAGATTCTTCCCTGGCGAACTTCTGCCGGTCGGGGGGGGCTGAACTCACGGGCTGCCTGCCGGGGTCCTCGTCCCCTTGTTGAGGGCCAGGGGCGGGTCTCCTGTCTCTTTCTCACCCCGACGCTTCGGGCTACCGCACAGCCTCCGCCCGGGAGAAACAACTTGCTCCGTCTCCCTTCCGAGACCATTCCCAGGTCCTCACTGGGCATGCGCGGTAAATCTCAGCCACGCTCGCCAACAGCTGTTGATGACGCACACCCCTTGGGGAGCATGCGCACTAGCGTCAAGTGAAGCCTCTCGAGAGCCCCTTTAACCGGCCTTCCCGGTACAAGGAATATCCCAACGGCCGGCAGTCTCGGACATGCGCAGTTATCAGAAGCTAAAGCGCAACGGTTGGGGAAGGCGCATTGATTCCGAGCATGCTCAGTAGCAGCGGGTGAAGCTTTGCTTTTGCCCTGTTTTGTTTCCACGTGGCAGGGGACTTGCATCCTGGTTCAGGTTTGAGCCGATGCAGTGCATTAAATCAGTTTATTTTAAACATGGCTTGTTGAGTGCACGAAGCTGTTAGCTTCACACATAATGTAAGGGGGCGTGCATAAGCGCACCAGCGTACCTACCGTCCCTGTCCTACTGTTCCCATTTATTCGTACTCGTTTATTATGTATATATTTACACCCATTTATACTTATATGTTATGTTCATACTTTTTTTCTCATACGTGCTTGGAAAGCTAAACTAAATAAATGACTAATAAAATAATGCAAAGGCAGCACCATGGTGTTTGGCTTAGCCTTATCATTAAGTGCAAAATGTACCGGTTTATAATGCTACACTTGAAATAACTACATCCGGCTTTGGTCGTCACTATATAAAAAAGGTGTTGGAATTCTAGAAAGAATGCAAAGGAGAGCAACAAAGATGATTAGGGGCCTGGAAGCTAAAATATGAAGAACGGTTACAGGAATTGAGTATGTCTAATTTAATGAAAAAACGGAGTAGGTTGACATGATAGCAGTGTTCCGATATTTGAGGGGCTGCCACAAAGAAGTTTGCAGATTAACAGAGTTGGAAGAAAACTTAACCTATTCTCCAAAGCACCAGAAGGTAGGATAAGAAGCAATGGGTGGAAACCAATCAAAGAGGGAAGCAACCTGGAGCTAAGGAGCAATTTCCTGACAGAACAATTAATCAGTGGAACCACTTGCCTCCAAAAGTTGTTCGTACTCCAACACTGAAGGTTTTTAAGAAGAGGTTGCACAGCCACTTGTCTGAAAAGGTATAGGTTTCCTGATTGAGCAGGGGGGTGGACTAGAAGATCTCCAAGGTTCCTTCCAATGGAATGGAGTGGAATAGAATCTTCTTGATTCATTTCCATCCATTGATTCTTGTCCTGCCTTCCTTTGGAGAATAGCTTGGCTCCCTCTTCTTTGTGGATATTGGAACGCTGCTATCATGTCTCCCCTAGTCCTTCTTTTCATCAGACTAGACATACCCAGTTCCAGCAACCGTTCTTTACATGTTTTAGCCTCTAGTCCCCTCATCATCTTTGTTGCTTTTCTCTGAACTCTTTCTACAGTCTCAATATCTTTTTTACAAAAGTGGATGCAGTATTCCAAGTGTGGTCTTACCAAGGCATTATTTATTTTATTTCTTTCTTTATTGAATCTATATTGCCACTTACTCGCCCGTGGCAACTCAAGGCAGCTTACAGAATATAAAACCACATTTAAAACAATAAAACTAATAAAAAGAATCAAATAAATTATTAAAGTGTACTATAATAAAATTATAACGTAGTAATGGGGTATTAGCACTTCACGTGATCTAGATTCTATCCCTCTGTTAATGCAGCTGTTCCTTCCCTGAACCAAGAAGAAGGGAGGGAAATATAACTGAGGCACTATTAAACCACAATTGTAGCAGCTAGATTTCCATAGCTTCTTCCTTGCTCTATTAGAGAAACCCCACCCCGGCATTAAAAATCTGTAATCCCCTAGTAGCCTTTTGATGTGTTTTGTGATGTTAAGGGGAGATTCTGGAAAACATTATTTTTGGTGATGACATGTCCCATTGTGATTTATGGGGGTCAGGTGGGCCACCAATACAAATGAACCTCAAGGGTGAATAAAAAAAAAAAAAAAATTAGGCCGAAATTACCCATTTCCCAAGAATAATCCCGAGGCTTAAAAGAAAGAAAAAGAAACCCTTCACAAAGCTAAAAGAAGCCAGAGGGAAAGCAAAGCCTGTGAAAAATAGATGTTATTTTCAACTGGATATTGGAAACTGTCACTCCCAGTGGCTACGTTTAGGAATTGATTAATTAAATGACTGTATCTTTATATTTATAGTCCAATAAACAGGGCACCGTTGTTATTTGGCTGCTCAGTCAAGCGTTCCTGGAAGGTTTTTTTTCTACCCATGAATTGAGATTGCTTCACAGAGTCTTTCTCTGTAGCTCAACAGCAGATTCTCCCTGGCAGAGACTTCGGGGTAATTGTTAGTTTCCCCCTGCAGTTTTGCAAACAAGAAGAGAGTTTTCTCCTTGCTCTGAATGGTACCCTGAAACCGTGTGCTCTGCGACTTTGGAGTTACAGAACAACAGAGCTGGAAGGGACCTTGGAGCTCTTCTAGTCCAACCCCCTGCTCGAACAGGAAACCGTATACGATTCCAGACAAATGACTGTCCAGTCTCTTCTTGAAAACCTCCAGTGATGGAGCGCCCATAACTTCAGAAGGGATGCAGGCTGAAAATTGCAACTAACCATATTGGAGGCTCCCTTGGAGTTGTTTAGTTGCTAACTTTTCCAGAAAAAGAATAGCAGGCACTTAGGACCCAAAGGGGAAAACTGAAAGCAGAGATGGAGAAATCATGTTTCTGCTCTTAACTATTGTTCCACATACCCTTAAATTCTACCAGATGTTAAAAGCTTTGTTCAGCCATGGCCTGAGTGGTGGGGTTAGTTTTGTTTTAATTGTGGCTTGTTAAACAAGCCATGTTGGCTGGCACTAAAGTATCAATTATAGCTTGCAAGTATGGTGTCTGGATACACACAACACCCTAAGTCCAGACTAAATAATTGGAATGATGTTGCTACCAATTGCCCTGTGCCAATGCCTTCTAATCTGTTGAGAGCAGAACACTTAGCTGCAGTGTATTTCATAAGACATAGAATAAGAGTTGGAAGGGATCTTAGAAGTCATCTAGTCCAACCTCCAGCTCCAGCAAAAGACCCTATATCATTCTGTTATTGTCTAGTTTCCATCCATTGTTTCTTACCTTTTGGTGCTTTGGAAAATAGGTTGAACCCCTCGTCTTTGTAGCAGCCCCTCAAATATTGGAAGACTCCTATCACGATGTCCCTAATCCTTCATTCTCTAGGCTAGCCATATCCAATTCCTGCAACCGTTCTTCATATGTTTTAGTCTCCAGCCCCCTAATCGTTTTTGTTGCTTTTCTGTGCAATCTTTCCAGAGTCTCAACATCTCAATGATGTTCTTAAGCGCACCGTACTTTCTGAAATTTTCAGAACTCAGAAGTTAAATGGGGAAGAGCAAAGGGCTAAAGATTTGATAGCTGTTGTACCAGATTTACACTGTGTTCATGTAACTCAATCTAACACCTAAAAGATGCATTGGTGCAGCCTATTAAATTTGTCTTCTAAATCTGTCTAAAAGTGAGGATAGAGCATTTAGATAGGGCATCTATTTTCCAGTGGTATCATTAATGTCAAACAGACATGCTGAACACGCACCAAAGAAAGAAAGACACAAAGAAGCAGATCTAGTTTATTCTAGCTTTTATTTTTTGTTTTTTTTGGTTCTTGGTATGAATAACCATGAGCTAAAATTCTAAACAGAACATCCTATCAAAGATAAAAAAGATAAAAAGAAATCTAGAATTTCCTCTCTTTTGTTCGTTGGTAAGCACAGAACTAACAATCATAAGGTCAGTGAGATTTCAAAGAGTAAGAAAAGGAAAATAGAAAATAAACAGGGTGGGCGGAAGTGCCTGGAGGTCAGCATTATTCCAAAGAAGACTCAAATAAGAAGACTCAAATACTCCAAAGAAGACTCAAACTCATGTTAAGGTGTATGGAAAGGTTAACAGTCAAAATTTTAGGAATGGAAGGTTCACCAACTAGCTTGGCTTAGTTGACATAGCTACTTCTTTGCTCAATCTTCTTAGATAAAGGGATTTTGGTGGCACTCAGCAGGATGCCATGCAACCCAAGAATTTCCTGGTGGTCTCCCATCCGAAAACTAACCAGGTCACTATTTTTGAAACCAGCCGACGTTTCCTAGGTGCTACTACCAAGTGGATTCAATAAGCCTTACATCCAGGACATTTGTCCAAAGTCCCACCTTCTCCCCGCAAATAGCATATCCTTCATATTCCTCCTCTCTAACTCCACCTTAATGTTTCTCAACCTGGGCTATTTTAAGATGTGTGGATGGCTGGGTCATTCTGGGAATTGAAGTCCACACATCTTAAGCTTGCTACAACATGCCCAGTCACGAACCAAATATCAGGGCTGGCTCTAGATATTTTGGCTCCCTAAAATCACCGTCTTGGGCTTTGTTTTTCTTCAAGGTTTTGTGCTTTACACTTAGAATATAGGTATCCCTTCAACGAGTTCATTTAGTGACTCTTTGTAGTTATGAAAACTTTTTTTTCAAAGCCGTTGAACAGTCACTAAATGAATTGTTCGTAAGTCAAGGACTACTTGTAATTAACAGAGTAACAGAGTTGGAGATCTTCTAGTCCAGCCCTCTGCTCAAGCAGGAAAGCCTTTAATGTAGCAGACAAATGGCTGTCCGGTCTCTTCTTGAAAATCTCCAGTGATGGAGCATCCATAACTTCTGGAAGCAAATTGTTCCACTGGTTAATTGCTCTCACTGTCAGAAAATTTCTTAGTTCTAGGTTGGATCTCTCCTTTTAAGTTTCCATCCACTGTTTCTTGTCTTGCTTGCTGGTGCCTTGGAGGATAGGTTGACTCCCATTTTTTGTGGCAGCCCCTCAAAAATGGGAACACTGCTATCGTGTTACCCCGATGATATGATACCTTCTAAAGCAAGAGTCTTCAAACTTGACAAGTTTAAGACTTGTGGACTTCAACTCCCAAAATTCCTGAGCTAATATGACTGGAGGACTTCTAGGAGTTGAAGTCCACAAGTCTTAAAAGGTGTCAAGTTTGAAGACCCCTATTCTAAAGCATCAAATATTTTTCTCATAACATCTCATAATAGTATGATACGGAGGAGAAAAGTGGACCTAACCAGTTTAAAGTAAGGTTTGAAAGGTGACTATCAGCACCACAAATAAGCCTTCTCTGCATTCTTTCTTCTAATAAAGCACCAGTGTGGTTACATTCGATGCCACCCCACAGTCTTGCCTGGTCTCTAATGAAGTCTTGCCGTTTCCTTTGCAGAATTTTGTTCCCTTTCTTTCTAAAACACAGGTAGGCATGTTGCATTAAGAACGTCGACTGTTGAATGTTCTAATTTTGTTCTTGCTTCCCTGACCTTGGGAGTATAAGTGGAATTGGCAGCAGAATTTACATCTCCAAAAAGACCAAAAAGAAATACGTACTTCCTTGGGTCAAGATCAAGGATACATTCAGAAAAAAAGAGGAAGTCTATTTTGAGAATTGGTCTGCTAGGAATCTCTATGGCTAAAATTTTTTTTCAAAACATAAAGAGACTCCTCCCACCCACCCCAACCAATCAAGGAGAAACTAATCATCTAAAAACACTGAATAAAAATATAACACTTGTAATAATACTTATAATAATCTTAGAGGTTCGTGTCAGTTGTCTCATATCAACAGAAATCTATACAGAAGGGAAAGGAAAGGGAAGGGAAGGAAGGAAGGAAAGAAGGAAAGGAAAGAAATAAGGGAGGCAGGAAACGAAGGGAAGGAAGAAGGAAATGAAGGGAGGGAGGAAGAACACAATTTCTCCATGATGCGCTATTATAATCTCATTAATCAAATGGCACAATATTTTTTCCTTTTAATTAAAGGAATCAGTGACAAATATTTTGCTTACAGTAACAGGACATGATATTAAATTAAAAGCAGGTTCATACAGCCCTGGAGACTTGGAGCTGAAGCTAATCTAAAGATGTGGCTTTGCTTTGGCCACATTTCTTTGATACCCAAATTTTCACATTGTTTTATGATGATGACGCTCAAACACCCCATGGCAGAATGAGCTTGCCATTCCAAAGAAGCTTCTTAAGAGAGAGAGAGAGAAGGAGAGAGAGAGAGAGAGAAGTACAATGGGGCTAAATGCCTGTTTTGTTTCTTTCCTTTTTGTTTCGCAGCTACACAACGTAAACTTAGCCATTTCTAGTTATTGACCATGTGAGTTCAATCTCCAAGGCTAGGTTTCTACTTTTAAGAGGGAGAACTAAATGTTCTTGTGAAAACTTCTAGAGATGCCACTAATTGCCAATCGGGGCTGTCAAACAGGAGGAGAGGAGTGGGAATGGGGATACTGGAACCAGAGTTGACCCCAAGCAGAATGTGAATTGAGAGTGTGTGTGTGTGGGGGGTGTAGCCACAAAGATGAACGTGTTTGTAGGTCGCATGCTGTTCTCAAATAACAGAGAATTGTTCCATTGGGATCTGTGCTTTTGAATCAGATACTGGAAGCAACCCATGAGATCGAGAGGCTAAAAACTCAATCTTTTGAAGAGCATCTGAAGACATTCAGACCAATTAATACAGTGTTTCTCAACCTCAGCAAATTGGAGATGAGTGGACAGACTCCCAGACTGCCAGTTGGGGATTCCTGGGAGTTGAAATCCACACATCTTGGACTTCAATTTAACTGATTGAACACCGAAGAGAGCTATGGTGGTGCAGTGGTTAGAATGAGGTATTGCAGGCAAACTCTGCCCACTGCCAGGAGTTGATCCTGTTCGGCTCAAGATTGACTTCCAAGGTCAGTAAAATGAAGACCCAGGTTGTTGGGGTCAAGAGGATGACATTGTAAACCACCCAGAATGCTAACAAAGCATTGTGGGGTGGTATATAAATAAATCTAACTGCCAGTGCCACTGCTATTAACCTTAGGTGGGGACAAAAACCAAGAAGGCATAAAAATATCGTTTGTGAAGTACCTGAAGGGATGCTACACAAAACCTGATCTCTCTTCTTCCAAAGGACAGGAGACAAAACAATTGATTAAAGTTACAGGAAGGCAGATTTTGATTGGACGTTTTCAGAAATAAGTTTCCTAAATGTTCCGATCACAGCAGTTCAGAAGATAACCCAGTGACCTTAGAGATGGTGGGTTCCCTTCCTTGGTTGTGTGTAAGCACAAAGCTACACAATTACCTTTGGGGGATGTTTCAGCTGGGAATCCTGCATAGAGAAGATCAGAAGATCACAATGACCCCTTCCTATTTTAGGATTTGGAGTCTGTGATTTCACTAAAATTCAAGCAAACAGCATCCAAAACTTCTCTGGACTTCAAAGTTAGAATGCTAATGAGAGAAATAAAATCTCCTATTGCAAGAAAATTCTCAAACTGGCACCCTTGGAATTGCAGTTCTGAAGAACAATGACCAAGGTTATTTTTTAAATTAATTATTTTAATCCTGCATCCTGGTTTTTGAGGAGGGGAATCCACAACTCCTTGATTTATGTCCTTTTTATGTTGGCAAACACAGCTCCAAGGACCTAGATCAGACTAACAGTAAGAGATGGTGCAATGCATCTCCACCAAGTGACCTTCATAGTAAGGATTTGATTCCCATCTCTGTCACTTGACCACTATTTTCTACATTCTCATTACTACACTTGGGTGGGGGTTGGATTAGATGACCTACAAGGTCCCTTCCAACCCTGTTAATCTGTATCTGTAATCTATATCTATGCAAATCTGGGATTCATAGAAAAAGGCAAAGGTGGGAAATCCTCCATAGGTAAGATTGTAAAAAAGTAAGATTGAATCTCTTGCATTCCAAGTCTGCTGAACGGAGAACCATCAAATCCGTGCCTCCAATAGATGGAGACACAGACAGACATAAAATTAAGTGGAGGTAACTCTTTTTAGTCCTTGTGACTTAAGGATGAAAGACCTATTATGTCATGACATTATTGGAAGGGCTGAACATTCAACTTTTTTGGTTGCTTCTTTTTTGGAGACATTTAAGGAGAAAACTGGGTGTCTGAAATCTTCAGACATCCATTTATGCATCCATTTCCTCTGTTCAATATCCCCATAGGATAAAAATCAGCCCAACTTCAGGATCGTTTTGGGGGTACCTCTTAAGCCTTGCAGGATTGAAGGCATCTGTTCTCCCTCTTAAAACCAAACCTTTGTAATGTCCCCAGATTCTAGTTTTGCCCCACTTACTCTGAGAACTGAAGTCCTTTTATGCCTGCTTGCCTCAAGAGAGAGTGAATTCTTTTTAAAATACCAAAGAAGCCCACTGTTTCCTAAAATCTGGGACCTTCTGATTTTTACCACTATATGTAAATTCGAAATAAATCACTTTTTCCACAGGCAGCTGAACTTTCTTGGTTTTTCTTTTTCCTTTGGAAAAGTTTCGTTTCTCATCCAAGAAGCTTCTTCAATTCTAACTTCAGAAGTTTTTTGGATGAAAAGCAAAATGTTTTCAAAGAAAGAAAAAAAACAAGAAAATTCAGAAAAAGCACCTCTGGAACAACTATGACCTGGATGGTTGAGAATCTCCACAGACATTTGAAATAAATCCAGTTTTCTCCAGTCATCACTCATTCAGGATCATTTTGGGGGTCACCGTGTCACCTGTCTTCTCATTGCTGCCAGAAAGGTTTGGATGGCCCTCTTGAAACAAGGGATATAATTCCAGATACATTTTATTTCTTCCTCCTGTTTTAATGGACAGGCGCACCATAAAATAAACAAAATATCCAATAACGAGGAGAGTGACAGTGACAGGAATGCCACCGGATTATCTTCAGGCTGAAAAATTGAGTCTTTCTTTTTTATTTTTTTGATCCACTTCTTCTTTTTTAAGGAAGGCTTAATACTGTAGCTGGCTGTTTCTTTAGACATTACTTCTTTCCTCCATTCCAGACACTTCTTTTTGTTTCTCTTTTCAACCCAGAGTTTTAAAACATTTTCCTTTTAATTACCGCGTATAAAAATAGCTATAGGAATTCAACATTAAACAAAGGAAGGACATGACCATGAAGTGGCTATTCTAGAGGTGAAGAACATCATTCATACAGCGTCAGGATTCATTAGGAGAGGAAGAAGGGTGTTGAATTAAGAGTCTCGTTTCAATTTTCACTGAAATGCTGTTAAGTGCTTTTTCCTACGTCAACGGGTTGGGGTAGGTAGGTAGGTACTGTAGATAGGTAGATGTTGAAAGTCTCCCACCAGTAATCCTAATGGAGAGAGGTTCTTCTTACGAATAGCATTGCCTACTTCGACTGCTTCAACTGAGGTAGGTCACTCTATAAAGAAAATATGCTACATTCTAAGGTAGACTTCCCCAAGCTGGCCTTCTCTAAATGTGTTGGGACTTCAACTCCCAGCATTCCCAAGCAACCTAGCTAGGCATTTTGGGAACTGAAGTCCTGACACACCTGGAAGTTACCAGGTTAGGAAAGGTCATGCTAAGGCTTTAAACATGTGGTCTATTACCAGCTGTGCTGCCACCAGCAACCTAGAGAGCAACTAACAGAAGAAACAGGAAGAAATAAACAGTGGACACCACATCGGTGGCTTCAAGTGCTGTGAGAGTCAGCTGGAGGCATCTTATTAAACAGGCTGGTCTTGTGTCTGGTTTGCACACATGCACCCTACAGAAGTTAAGTTAGTAAGACCTTTGTACCCAAATAGGATATGCACATTTCACAGATTTCTATATTTTGCATGGGGGAAAATGAACAACAGCGTGGAACATAAGCCCAATATTCCAAGATTGTTCCCTTTCATCTCCAATGAAAAGATTTCAGACCGGAGATTGGAGAGAGATCTGGAGAGATTGCTTGCCCCATGACGCACCTCAAATCATGGTTTGATCAAAGCACTAACTTTAAACACACAACTTGGAAGGAAGAACGGGAAGTATTGGCTTCACAGAGAGTCCTGGCTTGACAATGCTGTCTTGCATAAACCACTGTTGGAGATGATCACACAATGTGCCAAAGCCATACATTATGATTGGCCAACCATAATAGCTGGTAAAAGTTAAAAGTAAAGGTTTCCCGATGGTGCTCATCTCCATTTGTAGACAAGGAAGCCAGCGTCGTCCAAAGACACTTCCATGGCCCTGTGGCTGGCATGGGATGATGTTACCTTTCCATCGAAGTGGTACCTATTTACCTACTCACACTTGCATGCTTTTGAAATGCTAAGTGGGCAGGAGCTGAGGCAAGAACCGGAGCTCAACCCGTCATACGGTACTTGGGTCTCGAACTGCCCATCTTCCAGTTGACAAGCCTAGCATCTTAACCAGTAGGCCGCCCTTCTATAGCAGCCAGACACTAATCCAAGGTAACCATTTTGTTTCAACCCAGCCTAACTGTTTAAGATGATCTTAGTTCAGTTTTTTTTTTTTTTTTGCAGAAAATCCAAGGGTTTCTCTGTGCAAAGCAAAAATGAAAGTTCAGCTCCTCCGTTATTAAAAAAAAAACAACTTTCCTTGATGTAGCAAGCACCCCATAAATGTGCATGTGGCAAACCAGCTTTGAACAACGTACCTTGAACATCTAACAGTTCTTTAATAGTAACCCGTTTATAGTGGAAGTTATTTTAGGTGATCGGCCTTTTGCTACAATCCTAACAATCATTAGAGTTTCCTTTGTTTAGACAAAAAAAAAGACACGATATAAAACAATTCTTGACACAGTAAAACTCTACACAAGTTAACTAGCAACTTGCCTAAAAGTAAAGCTTATCACACTAAGGGGGACTTGTCCTCAGTGATCACATCCGACATGAGTTCACAATGCTCTTCTGTCTTCTTGGGATATTGGAAGGGAGGGAGAGATGAGGAGATTGGCTGGAACAATACTTCTATTTTAAAAAACAAAATGTCTTGAGGTAGAACATTGCTTTCAAGATTTTGGAAGTGCTTTACATTGGAACAAGGATGACAACAAAGGGTTACTTTAAAGAGGGGGTGGTGGTGGAAGGAAATATTAACCAATGACCAACATGGTGGACATGGAGTGTGACTTCTGAGGTAGTACCAAAACACGTACTGACCAAGTGCTACACTACTTGCGTTGAAGACAAAAAGGAAGACACAACATACATTTGCCTCTTCCCAAAAGACATTCAATTCCGGTTGAGGTAGGTTCTGAATTTACTTCGGTGGGGGGAGGGGTTCATCCAAGTCTTTTCTTTCTTTCAGGAGCCCTTTTCCAGGCCTCAGGTTTTTAATTTTTTTTGTTTTTTGTTTCCCATTATTATTATTTTTTTGCCACGCTCACTTTGTCTTTGAAGCAGTTCGTCCATGAAAAAACAACAACAACATATATCCTGAGAATTATGAATGGACACAACAACAAAAAAATAATATCTATGGCTCCACTGAACATTCTGTGTTGTGGATCCGAGTTGGGAGGTCCTTCATCATGGGTTAGTTCAACGAGATTGCCAAGGTGGATCCAGAAATGGTCATTCTAAAGCTGCCAGTGAAGGGACCCCAAGACGGGCAAGGGTTACCGATCCTACAGTTGTGTCAAGGGTTACGGAGTGGTGCGCCAGCTTTGCTTGAGAAAAGTCACTAGCTTGGCAGCTGTAGAATGAAGAGGGAGATCCAGATGGGTAGATATGGGCTACAAGCCTGAGGCAGGTCAGAAAGATCAACTTCATAGCAGATTCCAGAAAGGCTGCATACAGATTATGCAGATATCAGAACTTTTACATTGACCTGAGATTTATGTGTCATCTTAAGAGACATCAAACCAGGCACACACGCAAAAAACATAATCGTGGCTGGGATGTCCTGTAAGAAGTCTGAGCTATCTTGGCAATTTATCCTTCATTGGTCAGAGCTTGCTTCAAAGCTGGTTCTTCTGGGCTGATGGTGAGTAGAGGCTGGTCGTGGGGGCCAGAAGGTACGTTTGGAAACAAGGTGTTGTTCTCTTCCTCAAGGATGCTAAATTCCTCTGGGGGAAGAGTAGATATCTGGATTTCAATAGGTGAAGGAGTTGGAATGTGATCCAGCTGAGAAAGCAAGGGAAAACATTGCTATTGGAAATCTCAAAGCCTGCTCAATGATATTTGTTACAAAATACAAGGAGAATGTGAAGACGAATGAAGGCAAATCCATGTATCCCAGGAGAATCTTCTAGGATCCGATCTGGGTCGGTCACTGGGATCAGAGTTTTTGGTCTTCTGAGCTTTCAAAGTCATGCTGAAACCCATCTTCTCTCTAGCAGAGTGTGTGGTGTTGTTCTGCGTGTGGCTCCACAGACCACACACAGAACAGTACACACACTGTTAGAAGTTTCCTGAAGATGGGCTCCAGTACGAGTTCAAAAGCTCAGAAGACAATAACTTTGGTCCCGGTGACCGACCTGGATCGAATCCTAGAACAGGAAGAATTCGTTCAAATGACAGAAATTACTTCCTGGTGTTATTTTTGACTGATTGCACCATAGCTCTCACCTTGCTACTTCCCACCCAAGTGGGGCACCTTTGGGATTTGCCATCTTATCAAATTAAAGGCTGACTATCCTTAAGGGATTAAGTGACCCTTAATCCCAGACCCAACCTCAGTGGCAGCTGTGGGCCAGGAAAGCCTTCACCTGGCTTCATCACTCCTAGATTTGGGAGCGGGACTCCAGTCATTCATGCCTTGGTCATGTAATGGTTTGACTACTGCAGTGCATTCTATATGGGACCACCTACATAGAAGCTTCAATTGGTCTAGAAAGCAGCGGGGTGGACAATGATGGACTTGCCTTGGTTTGCCCAAGTTGGGTAACCTAGACATTTGATAGATAAATAAATAAACAAACCCTTCACCCAGGGGTGGGATTCAACCGGTGTTACTACTGGTTCGTTGACTATGTTTTACTGTGCAAAGCAGCTGAGGTTGAAAAAGCAGGAAATCAAGGACAGGTAAGAGCCCGGGCAGGCAGGTGGGCCAAACAGCAGCAAACACAGAACTGGTTCAATGTCTGCTGCTCTTCAGAACTACCGGTTCTACAGAGTTGGGCAGAACCGGTAGCATCCCACTCCAGCCCTCACCCTGATTTAAATCCCATCGTTCTATGTCCTTCTCTCCCATGAAGACTTAGATTCAAGTCAAATCCTCAAAATGATCAAATACATCTGCATATTTCCTCTGCCTGTTTTCCACCCCAATCTCTTTTGTGCTTAGTTCTGCCCTTCCACTTAGACCAATGGTTCTCAAGCTTTTCTTTACCACAGACCCCTCCCTTTAAATACCTTTCGTGGCCATGGACCACCAAGACTTCAGATTTGAAGCACCAGACTGCATCAAGCCTTCACGGACCCCACCATAGGTTGAGAACCACTGACTAAGATCGTTCATTGTTTGGCCTTCTGAAGGATTTCTCCCTTTGGCTTTACTTGTGCTGAAAAGGTGTTGCTATCACCTCGTTCTTATGTCCTCATAGCCCATATTTGACCCATACAGAGACCGGGGAATAGAGGAGACCAGGACCAAACAAAGACGCTTTGGACTCTGCAAATGAAATAGCTGAAGATCGATGATCATAGACAATGATGGCAACATGAAATTGTTACAGCTTCTCACAGTAGCCTTACTGGTGCTTTGGGACGGGGATCTCAAACTTTTCAGACTATTAGATAAAAAATAAGAACTTGGATAGCCTTGATCAAAAGGCAAAGCTAAAGTGATTTTTTAAAAACTGGCTATGTTTCAAGTGTGCAGTCAACAAGGAGGAGAAAGAGACTCAACGTAGCCAGAAAAGAACTTTCCCTTCTCTATCTGCTACGTACAACACCACTGTTTACACTGTACAACAAAAAGGAGGCTGAGCAACAGTCCAGTTCCACAACGCTTTTTCTTACTGCGATTCCCTTCGTGTGTGGACTGGGTTGGGAATGCAGAGCTGGGAACAACCTCTCCAGTTCATTCATATCCAGTTGTTTCCCATTGACATCTGGATCTTCCCTTTTAGTAGACCCGTTTAGAGCCTGGCCGGGAATGTTTCTCGGTCCTCTTGAGATCTGCGGGGTTGACAGTTGCTCCTGCACATTTTTGCACATCAGCAGTCTGCTAAAAATGAGAGGGAGAAAAACATGGTGGATCCCTTTCACAAACATGAAAGAAGACTCCACTGTTGGAAGGTCTGTGGGGATCAGGTAAGGCTTCACTTGCAAGGGGTCCTGGATTCATTGAGATAGGAAGCTCAACTAAGACCATGGGAAGCCATCACTGGACAATATAAATCAGGGGAAGAGATCATCTCTTGATGGCTCTTAACTTTTCTGTAGTGCCAAAAAGGCACTTTCATGAGCAAAGTTGGGGTTTACTTATTTTTCCTCACATTCTTGGAGGAAATGGATTAAAGTCCATTAAAGTCTTGTTCCCCAGACAAGAACTTTCCATCACAGAAACACAGGGTATTGTAAAGGTTAATATGTAGAGTTGTAGGGTGTGTCAAATTTTTCAACTTTCAATTTTCCAAACATTAAAGGTCAAGGCTCCCCTAGCACATATGTGCTAGTTGTTCCCAGCTCTAGGGGGCGGTGCTCATCTCTGTTACAAAGCCAAAGAGCCAGCGCTGTCCGAAGACATCTCCGTGGACATGTGGCCGGCATGACTAAATGCTCAAGGCACATGGAACACTGTTACCTTCCCACCAAATGAGTCCCTATTTTTTTACTTGCATTTTTACATGCTGTTAGGATGGCAGAAGCTGGGACAAGTGACAGGACCTCACTCCGTTATGTGATGCTGGGGATTCAAACCACTGAACGGCTGACCTTTCTGATCGACAAGCTCATCGTCTTATCCACTAAGCCACTGCATCCCTTAATGTTCCAAACATTAGGGGTGCTCAAAAGTTGTGACATGCCTTGGGGATTGCAAAGATATTTTGGTTACTTTAATATAATTTAGAGGTGCTTGGTAGGTAACTATATAAATATCGTAACTTTTAAACACTTTGTTTGTTTCCTTTGAGGGTTAAGTTCAGGGAGATCCTATTTCATGTCTGTCTTCCCCTTACTCAATGGGCTTCTCAGTGTTTAGTTCTAAGAACAAATTGGAGAACAGAGTTCTCTATGTGCCATCTTAGTTTGGATATACAATAGACCTAACCAATTACAGACATATATTTCTGATCTTAATAAGATGGAGATCTTAACGTTCATTTTCAACTCTTGCAGAAATTTAGCATGGAGGATTCTAAGGCATAGCCAGATAAATACATCAAGATTGCACTGGGATCTCTGGAAGCTCTCTTCCCAGACTCTGGCTACCTCAATGCAGACAATGTTGAGCTAGTTTTGTATTTTTCAAACTTGGCTGTTTTAAGATGTGTGGACTTCAACTCCCAGAATTCCCCAGTTGGCATGGAGAGCTAAAGTCTACACATCTTCAAGTGGTCAAGTTTGAAAAACACCGAGGTAGCTAAATCAAGAATCTGGTTTGGGAAAAAAAAAAGGCTTTATTTGGGTAACCATGGCTCCATGGTATAGTACCATGAGCATGGAAGAGACTCCTGGTTTAGTCTTGGACAGAGTGGATATGATTTAAATCAATTTGATTGAAATCTTAATTGAAATCACTAGTAAAAAGGCTTGATTTTAAATCAATTCTATTTAAATTATAATTTTTAAAGAGCAACTGTCATATCTATCCCACAGAGGCTCTTCCTCTGACCTACTGTTGACTCACCGACAGCTCCAATATTGTAGAATATAAAGCCTCAGCTACATAACTAAGCTCCATTTCATGCTGAATAAATTAAATTATTAATGCATCTTAAATAGAATATATATATATAAAAATATAAATATAAATATAAATAATCTATTTTTCTCTACCCTGGTCTTGGAGATTGTAAGGCCAGGCTGAAAAGGAAGCTCTGAAGAAGTACTCCTGGCTAATGCAGACAACATCCAAGTGAAGAAGCCCTAGAGCGGGGCTCTTCAAACTTGACAGCTTTAAGACTTGTGGACTTCAACTCCCAGAATTCCTCCTCCAGCCATGTTAGCTCAGGAATTCTGGGAGTTGAAGTCCACAAATCTTAAACTTGCCAAGTTTGAAGACCCTTGCCCTAAAGACTAACTCCATGTGCATGGTTGATGGGACTCTGGCGTCTGCCTAAACTGCGCAGTTGACGTAACCTGAGAAGAAAATGTTGGGCAGAAGGAGAACCCTACCGTCCTCTGTAGCCAAACATGAGGAAAAGGACACAGAAGATGATGCAGGTGACCCCAATGTGGATTCCAATGATGATCCCAGTAGCTGAGGTCTTGTTGGTTGACTCATCCTTCATGCAGTTGCATGGTGGGTTGAGGTCTAAGGTGGGCGAGAAAGATGACAGGAAAACCCCTTGAACACTTCTGAGAACCTCTGACACAAATTGTAGGACAGGAAAAACAAACACCCTCTCGCACCGCTCGTATAGGTAAGAGGAATACAGGTATAGCCCTTGACTTACGGCAGTTCATTCCGTGACCATTCAAGCTTACAACACCACTGAAAAAAGGGACTTCACAGCCATGACCTTTGCAGCATCTCCACGATCATGTGATCAAAATTCAGATGCTTGGCAACTGATTCGTATCTATGACCATTGCTATGTTCCAAGGTCATGTCGCTGTCAGGATTCCAGCAGTTACCCCTATTTAAATCATGAGTCTTGAGCCAAACTTCCAAAACTTCAAAGGATTTATTGGGAGTTAACATGTCCAGCACTGCCTGCGTGTAGCCGACTCTGAGACACATCATTCATTGTCACCCTTGACCCTGTTTTTCCCTCCACCCACTGAATATATCATAATTCATAATTCATATTCTCCAATGGAACACATCCATAGCCCAGAGTCATCAATCATGCTCTCCAGTTAGAATTTTGTGTGGCAGAAACTTTTTTCACCTAGAAACTATCTTTGAAAACATTTATGGAATGCAGTTTTGGTTTGCAAGCAGCTGCACTGCTCCCCCCTCCTTTTCTGTTGGCAACTCTAAAAAGAACCATAGAAATATTTTGAGTTGACAGTCATCACCTTTTTTGACCTCCTGACAAGTCCATGGGGAAGTCAGATTCACTTAACAACCTGGTTACTAACTTATCCCAAAGGTGCTTTTTTTAAATCAAGAGGCAACTGGACTTCCTGGTTTTTCTTTGAAGACGATTCACTGCTCATCCAAGAAGTTTCTTCATCTCTGACTGGATGGTGGGGATAGATATCTATCTTCAGTCTGAGCTGAAGAAGCTTCTTGGATGAGCAGCAAAAAGTCTTCAAAGAAAAACCAGAAAGTCCAGTTGCCTCTTGACTAAAATAAAAGCACCTTTGGGACAACTGTGACCTGGATGACTGAGTATCTCCACAGACATTACTAATTTATGAATGGCAATGATTCATTTAACAACTGTGGGGAGAAAGGTCGTTAAAATCATGCAAAACTCTCTTAACAAATGTCTCACTTAACCACAGAAATCTGAAGCTCAATTGTGGTCGTATGCTGAGGACTATCTAGAATATGAATAACGGTATTCGTGTCAGACATGTGATGCCATCCCTGGCATATAATCTCTCTTGCCCACACCTTGCCATTCCTACAGATGCTCCTGGCATTTTTGGGGGGTGGGAGAAATGAACATCTAAGTCTTTTGAGTACAAGATGGTACCCCTACAATTGAAGCCAGGTTTTTGTTTTAGGAGGGGCTTTGAATTGTGCAGTCCCCGGTGCTTCTGAGCTTGGTTGGTTGCAGGTGTTTCATTACCCAACTAGGTAATGTCGTCAGTGTGAGTAAGTGTGGGGCTTGCTGCCTGTTTATAAACCCCCAAATCATCAGCTCTCAACCTTTTGGGCACCAGGGATTGGTTCAGTAGAGAGAAGATTTTCCATGGTCCAGAGGAGCTGTGGTTTTATGGGCTGCCTGCATCCCACAGGTGGGGTTTCACTTGTTTGCCAGGCCTGGTTTCTGGCATGTAGTGGACCAGTGCTAGTCCATGGACCAGGGGGGTCACTCAATTACTGATGATGGTTGGGTTTCATGAGTTGGGTGATGCAACTCCTTCAAACAACCAAATTCAGCACCAAGGACTCCACAACTCAACCCTGAGCTACAGACATTCTCTTCTATTGGATATAAAAGATACACACGGGAGCCACATTTTCTAGATTTTTTTTTCCTTTGTGTTGAAAATGGACAGATATGAATGAATCAATGATCTTGGGATTTGTTGATTAAACAGGCTTGCTTATAAGCGGAAGGAAATAATGATATAATATTTGGAAAGTAGGAACGCCTGTGGCTGCTACAAAGAAGAGCCTAAGTCAATTTTAAAGATCCTTTTTTCCTCCTTTTCTTTTAACTTTTAGTATTTCTTTTTCTTTTCCATACTTTTAAGTGCCTGTAGATTTTTAAAATTCTGTATAAATTCTTTTTCAATAAAATTATATATCAAGCTATAAATAATCTTTTCAATCGTGTTTGGGTCCTTTCTCCCTTTTCCACTCAGCTCTTCCCACCTTTCATTCATTAAGGCAAACAATCTCAAGGCCCCTCAGGCTGAGTCGAGCCTCTCACCTGTTTTTTCAACCGTTTCTCGAAGGGACACAAAACGGACGGTGGAGTTCCCATCGCCATGTTGGTTGTAAGCAAGCAGTTTGACTTCATACACTACGGATGGATCTGAAAGAACATGGAGAGAGGGGAGATATGTTAGTTCAATCAACGACAAGGATGTGTTCACTGAGCAAGGCAAACCCACTGCTGCTTTCTCGCCATAATTTTGGCATCTGTGTCAGAAGTGGGAACCTTTTAGTCTTGAATATCCCCTTTTGGAGATAACAGATAATCAGAGTTGGAAGGGGCATTGTAGGTCATCTAGTCCAACCCCACCCACCCACAAGCAGGAGATCCTACACCATTTCTGACAGATGGCAGTCCAGTTCTCTTCTTGAAAGTTTCCAGTGATGAAGCCCCCACAACTTCCAAAGGCAACTTCTGTTGATTGGTTGATTGCTCTCACTGTCAGAAAATTTCTCTTTATTTCCAGGTTGAATCTTTCCTCGTTCAGTTTACACCCATTATTCCTTGTCTGGCCTTCAGATGCCTTGGAAAATAGCTTGATAGCCCTCCTTTCTGTGGCAGTTCCTCAAAAATTGGAAGACTGCTATCCCGTCTCACCTGGTCCTTCTCTCCACTAGACTAGCCATGCCCAGGTCCTGCAATTATTCATCGTATGTTTTAGCCAAAGGATCTCGGGGATTCCCCTTCCCAACTTCCAAAAGTGCTTTTTCAAAAGGCAACTGGAATTCCTTGTTTTTCCTTGAAGACATTTCTGCCTCTCATCCAAGAAGCTTCTTCAGTTCTGACTGAATGGTGGAGAACAGAAGGATTTACATTCCTTGCAGTCATCTGGTCATTAGCACTCTCTCTCTCTGAGAGTCGTTGAAGCCACTTGGAGGTTTATCTGTGTCCTCAGGGTCACCTGAATTGTGCAAGTGGGTGTGGAACCTTTTGGAATTGCTGAAAGAACTGTGTTGCACACAGGAGATACATGGTGTCGTATTCCCTCTCCTTCCTCATTGAGAGAGAATAGTTCAATCTTAATATAGATGGACTTTTTGACCCCTCCTTCAAACCTGTGGCCCTTTCTGTCCACAATGTGGACTTTGATGTCTTCAGGGAAAAACAATAAAGTTTCGAAAAAGCACCTTTGGCACAACCATGACCTGAATGACCGAGAATCCCCATAGACCATTCCCCTCCCCAAGATTAGGCTGTCCAAATTTGACCACAAAATTCAAATCCCACAAAATGGGAAATAGCCCAGCCTACAACACAGTCCTCTTTCATTCTGTGTGACTTGTGGGTGACTTATAGGGATTCTCCAAGTCTGGATTGTCACTTGCAGATGTCTGGCTACCCACCTGTAGCTCTGCAGATGTCAGCCCCAAAGGAAACCTCTGCCAATCGAAAGGCAGGGACTCCTCCAACCCAAAATTTCAACCCCGAATAGATATATTCATACATTATTCTCCTTTGCAAAAGGATTATATTTGGCTTGAGGCATCTGAATAAATCAACTAGCGGTGGGTTTCAAAGAGGTTTACCACCAGTTTGGTGGGCGTGCTTTGTACATGCACACGCACTTTGCGCATGGATGTGCCAGCCAAACGTGCACTTTACACATGCACAGAGGCTTTCCGACTCAGCTCCTGCAATCCCTGTAGCTTCAACAGCTGCCACGGGGCAATCGGCTGCGCTGTGCAAAGTAGCTGCGCTTCCAAAGCAGAGAATTAAGGTCGGTATGGGAGCCCAGGCGAGCAGGCGGGCCCAACAGCAGCTCATCAGAGAGAACCGGTTCGGTCTCGGCTGAGCTTCGGTGCTACAGGTACACCGAAACTGGGCCAAACCAGTAGAATAGCACCACTGAAATCAACCCATAGTTGAGGCACAAATGACCACGATTGAATTATCCTACGTCAGACCCGCAATGCAAAAACCCAGCTCTCTGGAGAAGACTATAATGCTGGGAAAAATGGAAGGAAAAAGAAGAGAAGAACCAACTACAAGGTTGATGGGCTCAGTTACAAATGTCATGAAGGCAATAATGGAAGACTTGACGGACCAGCTCGGAGTCCCAAAGGTAATAAAGTCCAGTTGCCTCCTGAAAAAACACCTTTGGGACAGCCATGATCTAGATGTCTCCGTAGACAATCAGCTTGGAGACAGATCACCACGGAGAAAATCTATCTGCAAGGTCCCTAAGAGATGACAATGCCTTGAGCCTTGGTGTCCCAGTGGTTAGAGTGCAGTACTGCAGACTACTTCTGTTGACTGCCGGCTGCCTGCAATTTGGCCGTTCAAATCTCACCAGGCTCAAGGTTGACTCAGCCTCCCATCCTTCCGAGGTTGGTAAAATAAGGACCCAGATTGTTGGGGGCAAGAGGCTGACTCTGTAAACCGCTTAGAGAGGGCTGTAAAGCAGTGTGAAGCGGTACATAAGTCTATTGCTAGTGCTATTGATGGTACATAATCAATCATCAACCAATCTACCCAAGAGCATGGTGCTTGAGGATAGCCTCCAGTCATCCCTCTTTGTCTACCACATTCTTCCTCTCTACTCACCAAGATGAGTAAGGTTGCAAGAGGTGACGTTGCTGGGCAGAAGCATGGGCCCCGTGAAGTGTGGAAGATGGACTTTGCGGTAGAAGAGTTTGAACCCTTCATGTTGGCCCAGTTTGATGGAAGGTTCCCATGTGACTTGAATGGCGGTGCTGTTGAGGACTTTAATGAAGAGGGAAGGCACCGCTGGTACTGAAAGGAAGCAGAAAGCAGAGAAGGGTTGGGTGAGTTGGTTTTCACCAGACATGGGCCAATATGGTACCTATATCTTCTTATATATATATATATATATTTTTTATATATATATATATATATATCCTTCTTTATATATATATATATATATATCCTTCTTTATATATATATATATATATATATCTTTTATATATATATATATATATATATATATATATATATATATATATATATAAAAGTGAAATATCACTCATGCATCATCAAAAAATCTCCAGAACCGTAAAGCCTACAAACTTGAAATTTGGCACGTATGTTCCTCATGGCTTCTAGTGGCTCACTAAGAAAGGATTTTTTAAATGACCATCACAGCATTAGTATTTCCTATATTATTATTATTAACATGCTCTGATGCTAAGGAGTTCTACTCCCCCTCCTGACCTGAAAAGAAATCTGTTCCAAATGCAAAACACAAGCAGAGGAGAGGAGTCTCAGTTTCAGTTTTAGAGCAGCAACCGGCTTTAGTCCAGAACAGTTGAGCTAAGCCACACCCAGGCTCCTTGCTGTCTCCTTCTTGCTCACACAACAAATACTGCTTCAGTTTCCATATTTCAGTTTCCAAACAGCCTTCAACTCTCTCACACGCTGACAGGACGCTAGCCAGATGAATACCGATGGATGCTGGTAGGCAGAGGCAGAATTTTTTTTCTTTATTTTCCTCCCACAAAACTAAGCCCGATCACATAGTTTCGTAGCGAAGCACAGGTATCAAGCTAGTTTCCCATAAAGCTATTCTTTGAGGAATTCACCTGCCTCGGAGCTTTGCTTGCAAATGGATTTATTACTTGGATCCCTGATGCCTCAAACATCAGCAACAGCCTCCAGATGCTACTTTGGATACACCCTTGATCTGAAGGAAGCCCAGAGGTGGAACCACAAATCATAAATCAAGCTAGGATGGGGGTGCTGAGCTAATGATTAACTGGGTTTGCTCATCCATTACAGAAACTAAGGCCTAACTCTATTTCACCAGTGGAAAGATGACTTAAAGAAAGAAGAAAAGGTGAGAGCTTGTGGCAGGGAGGAAAGGAAAGGTTGGCTTGGAGCATCAGAGCCCTCTGTGATTTATGAACCTGTTACCAGATCCATAACGGCAGGATTTAAGGAGTTGGGGGGAAAAGGGTCTTTAAAAAACAACAACTGACAAAAGGAGAAACTTTATGGGGCCGTAAGCTACTGTCCTGAACTCCCAAGGCTTTGGGTCAATGGTTTGAAGGATTTTAAAAGTCTTGTCAAATCCTGCTGCGTTCTGACTGAAGAACCAAAAACTTTGGCCAAAGGACAGAATTTGGTTATCTCAAATGCAGGTAGCCCTCGACTCACAACTGCTTGCTTAGTGACCGTTTAAAGTTATAACGGCACTGAAAAAAAGCGATTTATGACCATTTTCCACACACACAAATGACGCTACAGAGCACTGCACACCAGAACAACTAGACACAAGAACAGTTTTTTCCCCTGAATGCCATCACTCCGCTAAACAAATAATTCCCACAACACTGTCCAACTATTTACAAAGTCTGCATTATAGGTAAGAGGTAAAGGTTCCCCTCGCACATACGTGCTAGTCATTTCCAGCTCTAGGGGGCAGTGCTCATCTCCATTACAAAGCCGAAGAGCCAACGCTGTCCGAAGACGTCTCCATGGTCCTTGTGGCCGGCATGACTAAATGCCAAGGGCGCGTGGAACGCTGTTACCTTCCCACCAAAGTGGTCCCTATTTTTCTACTTGCATTTTTACATGCTTTCGAACTGCTAGGTTGCCAGAAGCTGGGACAAGGAACAGGAGCTCACTCCATTACGCGGCACCAGGGATTCGAACCACCAAGCTGCCGACCTTTCTGATTGACAAGCTCAGCGTCTTAGCCACTGAACCACCGTGTCCCATAAGTCTGCATTACTATCACTATTAATGTCCTCATTGTTCCTATCACCCATCCCCTCCCACTTGTGACTGTATGACTGTAACTTTATTGCTTGTATCCTTACGATTTATACTGACTGTTTCCTAGTATAATTTGATTTGATTGCCTATTTGTACCTTATGACTATCATTAAGTGTTGTACTTTATGATTCTTGACGAATGTATCTTTTCTTTTTATGTACAGTGAGAGCATTTGCACCAAGATAAATTCCTTGTATGTCCAATCACACTTGGCCAATAAAGAATTCATTCATTCATTCATTCATTCATTCATTCATTCATTCATTCATTCTGTCAATGATGGTTGCAGTATCCCCAGATGATGGGATCGTTGTTGCAACCTTCTGGCAAGCAAAGCCAAAGCCAGCTTCACTTAACAATCATGTCACCAACTCAACAACTGCAGTGATTCACTTAATGACGGTTGCAAGAAAGATTGTAAATGGGATCACAGTCACTTAACAATGGAAATCAAGGGTTCAGCTGTGGTCGTAAGTCAAGGGCTACTAGAAGACTTTGATCAAACTCTTCCCCCACCCATCCAGCACTGAAATTGGGACGTTCACAAAGCCGAGGTGGTTTTGATCTCCAGCACTGTGCAATATTCCCTCTGCAGAACCTTTGAACCTGAAGTGGATTCTTCTTACCTTCTCCCAGGGTGCTCACCAGCACGACGTCAGAGGCCTTACTGGCCCCACGAGAGGTGTAGGCTTTTATGTAGAAACTGTAACTTGTGGAAGGCTCCAGGTCTGTCACCAGATGCTGGAAGGTGCTCTTACTGACGGCCTCTTGATATTCCATTTCCATGGGGTCTGAAATACAAGTGGAATGAAACAAAGGAAGGAATGAATAGGAAGGAAGGGATGGGAGGGAGAGAAGGGAGAGAGGAAGAGAGAGAGAAGAAGGAGGGAGGGAGGACAAGAGAGGAAGGGAAGGAAGGAAAGAAGGACAAGACAGGAAAGGAAGAGGAGGGAAGGGAGGGAGGGAGGAAAGGAAAGGAAAGAAAAGAAGGAAGGACAAGAGAGGAAGGGAAGAAAAGGAAGGAAGGAAGGAAGGAAGGAAGGAAGGGAGGGAGGGAGGGAGGGAGGGAGGTGTCCAGGGAGCCACCAATTGGAAGAAAGGTGCTGCAGATCGTCAGATTGCACCCAGGAGCCTTATAGATCTGCCTCAGTGTCCTTACGGCATTTTGAGAACTCAGGCCAGAGCATTGCTTAGAATTAAGTGCCAGTTCTTAATTTCTATTTATTGGAGATGGAATCTCTCTCTTTGATCTCCAACCTGCCTGCCAGTTTCCTTCTTAAGGGAGGCTCGGTGTCAAAAAAAAAACCAAAAACCAAAAGCCACGACATGTTGTATTTTGCCTCTAGATGTCAGGCATGGCCAAAACTTCCAATATATTTCCTTCTTGCTTGCTTTCTATTTCTCTCTCTCTCTCTCTCTCTCTCCCCTTTTCTCTTGTGTTCTGTTCTCCTTCTCTTGTCTCTCTTCCCTCCCCACTTCTCTCTCACACACACTCCTAATTCATTTAGATTCTCAAAGCGGCTTACATGGCAAAGAGAGTGCTAAATTTAAGACTGGGGAAAGAGAGTTCAAACACCTAATCCTATTCCTGAGCAAAATGGGATGTCTTTGAGCCTATCTGCCTTCATTATCCTTCCCAAGGAAGGGTAAAATCAGGGAGAAAGCCTGCCCTTAAAGACAAAATAGAAGGAAACACTGCAAATAAACCGATTAGTTATCTAGCTACTTCTCTTCCCCCAAAGCCTGTAGTTTACCAAAGCCCCCCCCCCCACGCAATCATTAATTATAGTCCTTGATTTACAACAGTCTATCCAGTGACTGTTCAAAGTTACAACAGCATCGTTAAAAAGTGACCTATGACCGTTTTTCACCCTTACGGATTGCAGCATCCCTCTCTGGTCACGCGATCAAAATTCAGGCGCTTGGCAACTGACTCGTATTGACGACTTGTTGCAGTGTCCCAAGATTATGTGATTCCCCTTTTGGGACTTTCGGACAAGCCAAGTCAATGGGGAAGCTAGATCCGTTTAACGACCGTGGTACTAACTTAAGAACTGCAGCGGGTCAGTGAACAACTGTGGCAAAAACAGGTCGTAAAATGGGACAAAACGCCCTTAAGATCTGTCTTGCTTAACCACAGAAATGTTGCACTCAAATGTTGTTGTAAGTCAAGGACTTCAGATAAAACTAACGTGAGGCTAATGCTGCACGCAGCCAAGCCAATTACGTTTTACCTGGAAGAAAGAACTGGTATGAAAGGCGAAGGACCCACTGAACTCTTTGACTCACTAAAGAGGGGCTAAAAATGGCGAACGAAGACACAAACTGTTGCACAAACGTGACACCCCTTTCGTGTGGGCGTCACGACACTGCACACCCATTAAAAAGAGGGGGGCGAGGACTGTGGGGTGATGGCAGGATCCTGCTTTCATCACGTGGACCAAAGTGAGGAATCTTGCAAATGTCTCTGCCTCTAGACTGTAAAAAGAGGAGCCGGGAACATAAAATAACAGAGTTGGAAGGGACCTTGGGAGGTCTTCTAGTCCAACCCGCTGCTTGAGCAGTAAGACAAGGAGAAACAAGGAGTAAGGGTGATATTTGAAAACAAGGGATTCTTGCACAATGTACATCTGAATTAGAGTTCTCAGGATGGCTTTCCATCCATCCATCCATCCATCCATCCATCCATCCATCCATCCATCCATCCATCTTATCCTCCTGTTTCACCCAATAGAAGGAGATCAATCAACACATTGCTGAAGTCTGCCATTACAATTTCTTAAAAAGATATATATATATTTCTAGTTCTTTCTCCCTTATTTTCAGGATACCAAGAACTGCTCTTTGCCTGAAAGTTCTCCAGGTAGCATTTTTTGTCTGCTAATTTTCTTGCTGAAGGTGATATGCAAGTCCCTCTGCGTCTTTTCTATTTTTCTGTACCTCTCCCGGCTGCCCTCGCTTCCTGGTTTTCAAAAGTTTCCTAGAAGGCATTTTACCCAAAAATCTTGGCCTTAATTCATCACACTTGGCCAATAAAGAATTGAATTGAATGCTGTATTCTAATCTGTATACTATTCTACATTCTATTCTGTATTCTATTGTATTCCGTATTCTATTCTATTCTATTCTATTCTATTCTATTCTATTCTATTCTATTCTCTATTTCTATTCTTTTTTCTTCTCTTCTATATTCTATTCCCGTGATGGCAAACCTATGGCACAGAGACATTTTGTGCTGGCACGCAAGCCGCCGGCAAACTTACCTCACTGCGCATGCATGTGCCGCCTCACAGCTGATTTTTGGCCTGTTTGAGGCCTTTTTCGGCCTCCCAGAGGCTTGAGGAATGCAGCCCGAAAAATAGGGCTGTTTCGTCACTCCCGTATTTCCAGAAATACTGAAAGTGATGAAATGGGCCTATTTTTCGGGCTGCAGAGGCTTTTCTCAAACGGGCTGAAAATCAGCTGGGAAGCGCAGTGCATGTAAGGGGGCAGAGGGGGGAAGTGCGCAGGCATGCGCATTGCCTTCTGGGTGCTGACATGCAAGCGTGTGCACACAAGTGCACACACAAGTTTTGGCACAGGAGCCCCAAAAGGTTAGCCACCACTGTTCTCTTCTCTTCTGCTCTGCTCTACTGTACTCTATTCTGTGATCTGTTTTGTGTTCTATGCTGTTCTGTTTTATGCTGTTCTGTATTCTATCCCATGGAAATGCTAACTGCTAGATGGTGCAATGCAAAATAGGACAGTTTGCATCTCCCTTAAGCCCCTCATCATTCCATCAATGACCCTCCACCCTTGAGCAGGTCTCCCATAACCTCTTCCCCTTGGAAAAACAATATAACTGCCAACCCTCTGCTTGAGAGAGTCGGAAGCGCAAGAAAAGGGATTCTCTGTCTAGCACGAATATTAGCAGCCTCGGGCCCTTCTCGGACACTCCTACCGGCTGTTTTTCTGATGTGCAGGACGTAGCCGATGATCTCCTTGGTGTTTTGCAGCGGCTCGCTCCACAGCAGTTGGACGGTGGTAGCCGAGACGGAAGCTGCTTTGACTTCTTGTGGAGGACCCGGAAGCCGGTCAGCCCACAGCACCGTCAAGCGGGCCCCGGCTTGGGTTGAGCCTGCGCTGTTCTCAGCGATGCACTGGTAGATGGCCTCATCCGTCTGGCCAATGTTGGAGATGGTGAGCGTGCTGGAGGGGAAACAACCAAGCCAGGCACGATTAGCATTTTCTAGCAAACCCCGCTAAGGACTCGGCCTTCCTCTGACCCCATTCACACAGCCCCACGCAGACCAGGCTAATCCTTCAGTGTTTGAAAAGGGTGCAACGGAAGTCTAGATTGCCTCGGTGAGACTTCCCTTCACGCTTTGTCTTGTATAGGGTGGGATAAAGCCCAAATGGCTTTATCTTGCTGAGTGTGAAAACTCGGACCCCCCAAAGCAAGTGGATTATGTTGAAGGAAAGAGAGGAAATGAGCAGGAGTAGAAGAAGGAGATCCTCTTTGCAAACAACACCCAGAAAAAAAAAAAGGCTTTCTCCATTTCCGGTGGATAGAAACTTACTAATAAAGGAGGATATTTGTAGCTTGGGATTGAAATGAAAAGTTCTTGGTGTTCTCTGAACTTGGTTGTTTTCTTGCAGATATTTCACGACTGGTAACATCAAGGCTAGTAAGTAGCGCTGTGCTAGCAATGATGATGTTACCTAGTTTGGGTGATGAAACGTCTGCAAGAAAACAGCCAAGCTCAGAGAGCACCAAGGTCCCCTCAGAAAATTACCAATCAAGCTTTGCTGAAACTGACACTCATGGTAATTGATAGTTAGTGTTGAGGTAATTCCCCGTTAGGAGAATGAGCGCATACAGGGAGACGTAGTGAGAGTAGTGAAGAATAATACACACACAGCACACAGTTACACTGTACAGTAAAAGTAGGTTTTTACTTCCAATAAACGTTTTAAGCACAGCCCAAGATAAGCAGTCCAAGTCATTCACAGGTAAAGCAGTCAGTTTTCAGTTCAGGGATAATCCAAGTATCAAAGCCCAGTATCAAAAAACAGTTCAGTAACAGACTTACATCAATGATCAGTAACAGTCATTAGGAGGAACGGCAACTCTTTCCAACAGAAGGAAACAGAGACTCATTCACTTCACTGAGACTTTCTTCTGAGACTAAACAACCCAGGTTTCTGGCTCCATCTTATGGCTATTTGAGAAACCACACCCAATTACAGTTTTAACATTCTCTTGAAGACATAATATTAAAATGTCTATCCTAGTTTATATATTTCCAACTCAAATAACTGTTAGGTGACTTACATTCCTAACGGTTATAATGAAGTGAAGTTATATTTAGCCGGCATCCATCCATCCATCTCTTCCTATCCATTTATCATCTCATACATCTCTCCATCCATTATTTTTCTCTATCTATCTATCTATCTATCTATCTATCTATCTATCTATCTATCTATCCTACCTACCTTCATCTATCCATCTTTAAAACTTGTAAACAAAAAGATAAAAACTAATGCAAGCCAATATAAAGGAAGAATAAATAAAAAGAAAGAAAGCAAAGAGTTGAAGAAAAGAAAACAAGTTGGAGAAAAAAGGAACAAAAAAATGATATAAAGCAATGCCTTCCAATATTCTTTATAGTAATCATCAGTATCCCAGATAATATTCTCTCTCTCTCCTCCTCCTCTCTCTCCGCCCCCTCAGGAAAAGCAGAGCAAAGAAAATCTCTCAGTTAGGACAAATTTTAAGTTGAGCACAAAAATGTTGAGATGATGCAGTTGAATGATGATGCTCTGCTTCAACTTTTTGTGTGTGTTGTACACAAAAGTGGGTAGACTCTTGGGGCCCTCCTGATTTTTTTGGCTAGATTCTGGAGACCCCTCTGAAACTCTGCGGGTTTATTTATTACATTTCTATAGCCCTCCAACTCAAGTGACTCCTAGGTTCAGTATATCATGAACTGATCTGAGTGACAACGAGCAAACATTTTGCTGGAGATTGCCAGCCATTGTATGATCCATTATCCCAACCCCGTTTCTCCCCAGACTGCATGAGTTGGGCAATTGAGAAGTTAGAATTAAAATGGGCTGAGCTCACTCCAGCTCCTTCGCAGCTGTTCAGTGAAAAATGCATAATGTAATTTGCAAGTCTTACACCCTGTCGTAGCATAATTGTTGCTGAGTGCTTAGAGGTGGCAGGGAGCAGCATTAATCTGAATATATAAAGAAATAAAATAAACCAGGCTGTTCAGAATGATTCCAAAGTGGTATTCCACTATAGCACCTCTTTAAAACAGCCATATATCTTCTTTTTTTCCCAAGGTCCTGAAAAATGAGAACCCAAACAAAGACATAGCTGCTTTAATAGTCAATTTGTTAAAGTGGTTGTCCATTTTTATGGTAATATAAAGTTAAATGCTTAATAATGGCTGAATACAATCTCTTTGTTAAAGGATGGCGGAGAGCTCTTCGGGTTTGGCTAGAATGAAAAAAATCAGATAGGGGAAGAACTTTTTATTCATTTATTGTAAAATTTATTGGCTGCCCTTCTTGCCACTGGGTAACTCTGAGTGGCTTACAATCTTGAAGACGGCATGAACTATACCAAACCTAAAAGACATAAATAAAATACTACAAAGACTCAAATGCTACTTTCCAACTAAAAGATGGGGGGGGGGGAGGGAGTAGGATGAGCGGGGAGGGGAGAACAGTAGAATGAGAGGGAGTAGCATGAATCTGAATGTATAAAGAAATAAAGTAAACCAGGCTGTTCAGAATGATTCAAAAGCGGTATTCCATTTCAGCACCTCTTTAAAACAGCCACATTTTTCCAGGCTCCTGAAAAACGAGAAACTGAAGATAGACATGGCTGCTTTAATAGTCAATATATTGTTAATCCATCAACCACCACCCCCGCATGTGAAACTCCTCCGTTGGAGCGCCAAAACCAACTGGTAGAGTCAGGCATTTAGGATAGGTGGAATGGGCCTCACTGGATAGGTGGAATGGGCCTCACTGGTGTGTGTGTGTGTGTGTGTGTGTGTGTGTGTGTGTGTGTGTGTGTGTGTGTGTGTACAGGGACAAGTTGTTCCAAAGGTAGGTGCAGTGGCAGAGAAAGCTCTTCTGGACCTCACCACCTGGAATTCCTTGGCCAAGGGGGCTCATGGTATCTCTCCTCTGTCAGCATGGGTAGGGTGGGCCAATCCCAATGCGATGAGATGCTCCCTTAAGTAACCTGGACTTATGCCCCGAAGGGCTCTAAAGGTGTTTGCAATCCCTTGAATTGCACCCAGAAGTTACAGAAAGTGATAAAGTAAAGAATGACATAGTGTGAACATGTAATTTTTCTCTCTTTTAACACTTCAGTTTACTTTCCCAATTAGAAATAGCTGATTTTGGGTTCAGGACAAATAGAAAGGCATGCTTTTTCATGTGCGAATGCACAGGCGTGTGAATAATTCATATCAATATTTTAAAAGATCAAGAGGGTTTGTGGGGTTTTTTGCATAATTGATCCCAAACTATCTGGTACTATTAGGTCTTGCTACGAACATCACTTTGCCAACCCAGTGGACAGAGGGAAAAGCCTTGAAGGACTGAAGAAACAGCAGTTCCCAAGGAAAGAGTCAGATTAAAAAATCGCTCAGTTAGGGCCAGAACTGTAACCCAAGAAAATATGTAAGAGCCCTGGTGATGCAGTATTAAAGCGTAGCATTGCAGGAAAACTCTGCCCATAGTCTGGAGTTCAGTTCTGACCAGCTCAAGGTTGACTCATCCTTCTATCCTTCCGAGATTGGTAAAATGAGGACCCAGATTGTTAGGGGCAACATGCAAATAATGCTGCTACATCGTAAACTTCCCAGAGTGTGTCTGTAAAGCCTAAATGCTATTGCTGTTACTATTTCAGACAAGACCACATCTAACTCTCATGAAGATAATGTGTGTGTGTGTGTGTGTGTGTGTGTGTGTGTGTGTGTGAGAGAGAGAGAGAGAGAGAGAGAGAGAGAGAGGAGTGTTTATTATTATTAACATGCTCTGATGCTAAGGAGTGATATTCCTCCTCCCCACCTGAAAAGAAATCTGCTCCAAATGCAAAACACAAGCAGAGGAGAGGAGTTTCAGTTTCAGACCACCAAGCAGCTTTAGTACAGAATAGTTGAACTAAGCCACGCCCAGGCTCCTTGCTGTCTCCTTCTTGCTCACACAGTAAATACTGTTTCAGTTTCCAAACGGCCCTCAACTCTAGCCAGATGACTACCGATGGATGCTGGTAGACAGAAGCAAAATTCCCCCCCCCCTTTATTTTCCTCCCCCAAAACTAAGCCTGACCACATAGTTTCATACGAAAGCATAGGTATCGAGCTAGTAGTTTTATAAAAACATAGTTTAGCCTGCATGGTTTTAGATTCTTAGTCTGGTTTACATTGAAGGACTAGCGGCCAGTTTGGCTGGACTCAACAAACAAGACTTGGCTAAATGGTGCTGAACAGTTTGTATTTCGGTTTGTGGTGTGAACCATGCTATAATTTTAAGCTGTTATCTGGTTTATTTGTTGGGCAGAGCATACTAAGTGAATAAAGCACCACTATTTGTTTCTCACAGGCTTAGGATTAAGCAAGTTATCTGAACCCTGCCAGCAATTGTGGAACAGAAGCAGTCAAGTTAATATTTATTGTCTGATGATACGGTTGAAAAGCTAATCAATAAAGTAAATATAATGTGGAATTCCCATTGCTCGTTTAAGGAGAATATAAATAACTGAGCAATACATGATATAAACAAACTACCAGATCAGCACAAATTCTTCCTAGGCTCCTAGTTCCACATAATCACGTTTGCCTTGTTCAACACCATCCTGTCCTGCTCTGCAAATGTCCAGCACCGTAGTGGGTATTGGATGCATCCAGATTAAGTTTGGCTACTGAGGTGGATGATTTTAGCAAAGTGGCCAAAAGCATCTCTGGGATGTCCCAGATCTGGTGCATCTGATTAAACTCCCGCTTTTCCAAAAATCAGAAGGTGGAGGATGTTAGGGATGGGGACAATTTCTTAATCCAGGTGAGTGCAACACCAGGGATCTCCTAAAACAGAGGATGCAAAGGTGGCTTACGCTATTTTTCAGAAGTTGTTCTTTTGCTTCTGCGTGATCTTCGAGAAGACTGCTGCTACAACATATGAAGAACTGTGGCAGGAATTGAGTATGTCTAGTTTAATGAAAAGAAGGACTAGGGGGTGATATGATATCAGTGTTCCAATATCTGAAGGGCTGCCACAAAAAAGAAGGGGGTCAACCTATCCTCTAAAACCCCAGAAGGCAGGACAAGAAGCAATGGATGGAAATTAATCAAGGAGAGAAGCAACCTAGAACTAAGAAGAAATTTCCTGACAGTGAGAACAAATAACCAGTGGAACAACTTGCTTCAGAAGTTGTGAATGCTCCATCACTGCAGATTTTCAAGAAGAAATTGGACAGCCATTTGTCTGATATGGTATAAGGTCTCCTGCTCGAGCAGAGGGTTGGACTAGAAGACCTCCATGGTCTCTTCCAAGCCTGATGTTCTGTTAAAATGATAGTAGCAACTTTGGAAGAAGAACACACACTGGAGGGGCAAGACCCAAGTCATTGTTGCATCAGGTTTTCACACGACTGTGATGATCCAGGGCATGGCACAAAGACAACCCAGCCAGATAATAAGTAGGGATCCCATTATTAGCTCCAATTTGCCTCCAGTGTTCCATTACCTTCCGGTCTGGAGAACAACTCTCCCAGGAACCTGCAACAGCCTTTGGCTGCAGATATTCTAGTTCAAAACTTGTAAACAGAAAACTTTACACTATAAATCCAACAAAGCAAGATAAGGCAATAAATCCAGCAGGGCACGATAAGGAGTTCCAGAAGTGAAATAACACGGCAGTAAATCAAACCAGTTGAGAGGATTCCAGGAACGCAGATAACAGCAGCCAACATTTAGATAAACTCAACGTTTGTTCCCGGAAAACGCAGTTTGCAACTGCCTCTCCTTTAAACTCCCTTCCCAGGCATGCCTTGCGATGGGAATCGGAGCCCTTTCCTCCCTCGTAAGCCTTGCAACCCAAGTTGTTCTCTTCTCCGTTCTTCCATGCGTGCCCTAGGAAAAAGGGGTGGGTGGGCCTGGGTCTTCCTCTGAACCCCCCCTCTCTTGTTCTACCTCTTCCCTGCTCTTCCCAGCCTGACCTTGCCTTTCCCCAGTTTCCTCCACAGCACTCCCTGTCATCTGTTCGTCTTCCTCCTCAGATTCAGACTCTGACTAGGGCATGACAAGAACTAAAGCATGTCAAGAAGCCAAGGAGACAGCCATTTTGACCTGCTACTGCTGAGGGCTTTTGAGAGTTGGAAGTCAAGCGTATCGGGAAGGCCATAGGCTTAGGGAAGGCGGTTAACCTGGAAGTAGATGCCACCTAACAGGATGAGCCTTTGTGCTCAATGCTGACCGTCCTGCCTGATTCGCTAATCCTGAGAAGAAATCGTGACTCTGGAGGTGGAGCATCCCAAAGCTCCACTCTCATCCCTGACTTTATACAAACTTTTGCAAAATGGGGAGATTCTCCCAGCATGCCAGAGGGGGGCTAAGCCAGGATCTTCACTGAAATGAAGCACAGGATTGAGGCTTGTAAAAGCCATAGGCTTTTTCCCTAAGCATGCAACACAATTTACAAATAGAAATAGGGTTAGGGTTAGAAGATTTTAAGAAGAGATTGGATAACCATTTGTCTGACATGGTATAGGGTTTCCTGCCTAAGCAGGGGGTTGGACTAGAAGACCTCCAAGGTCCCTTCCAACTCTGTTATTCTAATGTTCATGTTTTCAAAAAAACTTGTCCCCAACCTCTTTTCATGTGATGCAAAAGAGAGAATTGTGAAGAACAATTCTTGAATTGTCAAGTATCCTGCCTATAGTGAACGCTAATTGTTTTGGTGTAGGGTAAATGCCATAAAATCAGATGTGCTCTTCATCATGGTTTCTCCCTTGTCTTTTTCAAAGAGCAAAGGTAGCCCTTAGCATAGAAACACACACACACACACACACAGACACGCATGCACACTGAAAAAAGTGGGGGGAAGAGTCAACGGTGTGCCCTCCCCCTTTGCAACAGCAAACATTAATTCCCTCTCGTGGGTCACAGCAAAACACCCCAGGGAAGGCAGAGAATAGCAGTCCTCATGTCAAGCTTTTTGCAATCAGCCAGGATTAATTTATGTGCAGGCTCCATCTGGCACATGTGTGAAACAGTTTCTATGTAAAGAGGCTGAGGGAGGGTGGGGTGGGGTGAAGGGAGGGAGGGGCAGGGGTGATAAAATATGACAAAGCCATGAAGCCTACGCATGTGGCTGTGAAAGGAAGGGGGGGTTGTCGGCTGTCACCTGCCCCCCGCCCTCTGCCGTCCCCCAACCAAGAAGATCCGTACGCAAACCTGGCAAGAGAACAGGAAAATGTCACACCTTTCCACACTGTGCGTCCCAGTGGAAACCCCAAAGGTTTGGAAAACGTTGCAAGCAGTTTTGGAGAAGTCCAGGAAATCACACCCTGTAATGAACGGGCTTGTGAATGGCTCCCCACGGGGAGCGGAGTGAGCAACTGAAAATGGTACAGTAGATAACGAGGAAGACATCAACTTGTTCCAAGAAGCACGTCTGGCCTTCCGGGGGTCTTTCGGTGCTCCCCGAGCTTGGTAGTTTCCTTGCAGACATTTCATTCCCAAGCTAGATAATATCATCAGTGTTAGTAGGGAGCGGGATTTACCGCTACCCAAATCCTACTAGCACTGATGATGTCGCATGGCTTGGGAATGAGACATCTGCAAGAAAACCACCGAGCATCAAGGACCCCTCGTTTAGACTCTGGATTAAAAATATTCTCCTCTGTTGGTACATCTTGCATTCTTATGCTCCACACTTCAGGGTGAGGGAACCTGGTGAAGAAAACCTCCACGAATAATGCTCTTCAATGTTCCTCTCTTAGACCAGTGATTCTCAACCTTGGCAGCTTTCAGATGTTGGACTTCCAATCCCAAAATTCCCCAGCCACCACTCTGGAAATTGGGAGTCCACCCATCTGGAAGCTACTAAGGTTGAAAAAACACGGTCTTAGAATGACCATCCACTCATCTCAAGCAACATTGTACTGGCCTGATCAAGGTTCAGTGCTGTGTAAGCTAAAAAGCCAGCTTAATTGACTTTGCCATTTTAAACTCCATTTTAAACTAAACTTAAATTAAATTCTTCCAGTAAGCCAACTGTTAAGTTCGGGAGGATGGCGTTCAGAGACGAGAGACTCGGTTCGGTAACAACAGCTCTTTATCAGTAGGGTAAACCAGACTGGGGGAATAGAAGCACCGGCGGCTCTTTTATAGAGCTTTGCCGAGGCTAGGTGGCCAATGACGCTGCTTTGAGTCTCCCGCGTTTGGATTTAACCAATCGCGGCAGACTCTTAGCGAGCCAATCACAACCGTCCAAGCTGACCAATCAGGTAGCAGTTCAAGCGGACCAATGGGAATGCAGGGTTTCAAGCCTGTTAATACGGAACACCAACTTAAAGAGTAACCGGATCAAGAGGAGATCCTAGAGACGCCGCATAAAAATGGGACTTCTCTAGCAAGGTTGTCTCTATTATCGTTCTGGGGTTCACCCACCATTATGGCTCACACATTGGAAGGCTGAAAGCGGGACAGAAGGGAGGTGGGGTTACATCATTAGTGGGGTGCAAATAGGGCCAGCAAGTTCCATCCACATGAAGACTCTCTTCATGCAACTTGATCAGTTTGGTTACCATTGTTCCTTAGTTTGTTTTACTGGGCAGTCAAAACTATTTGCAAAAATCTGGCAATATGTACTAGATTTCAATGTATTGAAAGGGAGGTGTCTCGTCACATGTCCAAAATATTCTAATTTTCACTTTTCAATGGTTTTGATGATTTCTCTCGGCTTTCCCAGGCGGCTTACTCACCTCCTCATTTCTGATTTTGTCAATCCAGCTTATACGTAACAGCCGCCTGTCAATCCATATTTCAAAAGCTTCTAGTCTCTTCAAGTGGCTTTCTGTCAGAGACCAACTCTCCACTCCGTAGAGCAGGATAGAAAAGGTGCAGCATCTGACAAGCCTGATTTTCAATCTTAGGCTTGTGTCGTGACTGCAGGAGACCTTTTCCATTTTGAAGAATGTCCCAGCTTTCATGTAAATTAGAACCAAGGTACGTGATTCTTTCAACTTTTTCTCCTGGTATTCCTTCCGAAGTAAGTTATCAGTGATTAAATTAATGGGTTGTTTGCTGATGACCATGATCTTTTTATTTTAAATAATTAAATAGAATTGTTAAATTGTCCTGCAGCGAGTTGGCCATGGTGAGTTGACCAGGGCGAATTGGTCACAGCAAGGTGGCCATGGTGAGTTGTCTCATTCTGCCACGGTGATGCTGTATCAGTCATATCTGTGAAAAATGGTTTCAGCGTTGTTGTAACTTTGAGCAGCCTTTAAACGAACGGTTGTCCGTCGAAGATGACCTATACACGGACTAAGGGAGAAAATAGCAGAGGAGTTAAATGTTGGGTTTTGATGAGAAGGCTAGCAACTATCCATCTGGAAGATTCCCAATGTCAGGAAGCACTACCTTCCCTTCCACTTCCTAAATGGCTTGAAGAAACTTCCTCCTTCTGCAAAAAAGATGGAAAGGAAAAGAAAAAAGAAAAAAGAAAAGAAAATGAGAGGCCAAGGAGAGCCAGATGTTACTGCATGTACGCGACAAGAAGCTTCACAAGAGGAAGATCAATGCTCCTTCTGCGGCAGCTGCCTGAGATGAATGAAAGGCTGGGACATCTGTTCTCTCTCCAAATTTCGCTATCAAGGCCAGACTGGTTAAGGCACTCGCAGACAGCAAAGCCAACACACGCTGGACTGCTTTTTTTTTTTTTAATGCTCCAGTTGCTAAAGGCACGACCAGCAAGCCAGATCGATCCTGCATTTAGCTGGTGTGCAACAATGCTGACAAACACAGAAGGCTGTCCTTTTGGTGATTCACACTCGGCTGTGCAAAGCGTGTAAGCCAGGGTGGGGGAAACAGGGCAGAGAAAGAGAGAAGGAGAGACAGAAGATAGCTTTCATTGCTGAAAGGAATCCTATTCACACATGGAGGCTTCAACCAAGGGTTGGCAAGGTTTTGATGAGTAAATGCTGCTGGTAACCTTGGAAGGAACCAAAAACCATCACAAGTGTGGACAGGGCTTAGTTTTTGGAGTGGCTCAGTGCCTTTGTTTTTTTTTTTACTTATACAGAGAGCAAATCTAGTCATCACTTAGGCAGATTTTGAAAAGCCAAGCAACGCTGGAGTAATTAGGGATAGGACATCACCAGGGCAATCCAGGCCAACTGGGTACACTAGGAAATTGAAAAAGGGTGTGAGAAAGCAATGGCTAATGCCACCCTTGTATGATGGCCAAGAGAATTACACAACCGTCTCTTGAAGACCACCTAATGAGAAGAACTTACTAGAGAAGAGCCTAACGCTGGGAAAGATTGAAGGCAACAGAAGAAAAAGGGGACACCAGAGAATGAAGTGGATGGATGGAGTCACTGAAGCAGTCAGCGTGAGCTTAAATGGACTCTGGGGATGGTAGGAAGGACTGGAGGAACGTTGACTATGGGGTCGTGATGGGTCGGACATGACTTCGCAACTAACAACAACAATCTTGAAGGCCTTAAGAGATGGGTTGTCAAGGATGAAACTTTGGCAGCTATGTGCCTCTTCCTTTCAACTTGCCATTAGAGTGGAGCACCGGGTGTTGCGTTAGAATGTGTTAGAATGGAGAATTGAAACGTTTACGATTCTGCTGAAGACCGTGAGAGCCTGAAACCTTTTCAAGGACATCATAGCAGGTGTGGAGTTGAAGCAGATGGCTCCATAACAGAGTGAACTTCTTTACATGGTCTATGTGAGAGCTTGAGGGTTTGGTTGGGGAAATTATTGTTAAATTCTATGAACTTGTGCCTGGGAACTTCAGGGTTAGTTTTGCTTTGACATTACCACAAGGTGTATTCATTTAAACACTAAGATTTTCAGAAATGGAATGAACCTGGAGTTTTATTGGATTCTCGATCTGGATGTTGACATGGGCATGATTCAAAGGTTCTTACTGTTCTCACTTGGATGAGTGAGAAATTCTGGCAATTGTTTTCAGCAAAGAAGAAAACTAAGAGGGACTTCTGGATTTCACACTTGAGTTGTCTGTGGAAATTCTCAGTCATCCAGGTCATAGTTCTCTCAAAGTTGCTTCTTTTTCTTTTTCAAAAGGCAACTGGTTCCTCTTGATTGGTTGATTCCACAATCATTTTGATTCAGGTGACCCTGAGGGCACAGATAATCTCCCCAAGTGGCCTCGAAAGCTCTCAGGAAGAGTGCTAATGTCCGGATGACTGCCAAAAATTACGGTCCTTCCAATCTACCACTCCCATCCTGTCAGAACAAATCTCTCCATAACTCCCACCATCCTTCCAGAACCCATGAAGCTTTCTTGGATGAGAAGCAAAATGTCTTCTACTTCTTCCTCAAGGAAAACAACAACTGTTGTGACCCAAGCCTTGTTCAAATCAAACAAACACAAAGTATGTACAAAAGCAAACCTTTTTAATGAGGAGCTGTGAATCCTGTGCATTCACAGCCACGAGTCATTCAAAACTAATTGTCCCAGATAAGAGCAAGCCCTTTCAAGGTTGCAAAAGGCTGCCAAGAACAAAAGACCAATTGCAGCTAAATATCCAAAGCCAGAAGTTTCAAAAAACAAACCGGAGCAATCAGGGCTTCCACAAGAACTCTGAGTAGGAAGAACTTCTTTTCTTCCTGCAAAGAAGCCAACCCCGAAGGCTGGCTTTTATCCCTTATGGGAGGGGCCACCACCTTCCAGCCTTACTCCCAAGTCACCCATGCTGCTTCAGCTGCTCTTTCTTTCGAGCAGCCCTCAGCACTGAGCACAGGCTCCCCAGGTCCTCTTCGTCACTGCTGCCAGACTCCACGACCTGGCAGCACCCCACTCTCCGATAGCCCTGGCCCCATCCCTGCATCACACGCAGGCCCCTCATCCGAGTCCTTGCTCTCAGAGACTGCCACCAACAAACCACAACAACAACAGTCCAGTTGCCATTTGAAAAAGCACCTTTGAGACAACTATAACCTGGATGATTAAAAATCTCCACAGAGAGGTTATGGGCAGATCATGGAGAAGATCCGAGAGTCAACACCCCTACTTCTCAAATGCTTAGGTGAAACTCCAATGCCATCAGATAACCTGGAATCTGCTCTTCAGTGGGCTCAACATAACCTGATCTAGAGTAATGCACTCTGATTCAGGTGGCCACGAAGGCACAGAGAAACAAACCCCAAAGTGGCCTCAAGAGCTCTCAGAGAGAGTACTAACAATGAGATGACTGCAAAGAAATTTGATCCTTCCATCCTTCCACCATCCAGTCTCAACTGTCAATACATATCCTTCCATGCCCCCCCGCCCCATCAGAACTGATGAAGCTTCTTAAAGGACAAGCAAAACATTTTCTTCTTCCTCCTCAAGAAAAAATACCCAGGCCTTTTGAAAAGCACCTTTGAGACATGCTTGAGATGGAGTATGTATGTATGTATGTATGTATGTATGTATGTATGTATATGGCATGCAGCTTTGTTCGGGTATTTTCCCACGTCATTGTAGTTGTGCTTTTAAAGTTGTAGCAACATTTCAGCAGAATCTCATCTGCCATCATCAGGCTTCTGTAAGATAGATAGATATATATATATATTTTCTTAAGTTTTCGCGGGTACTTACATGTATGGTATTCAGCTTTGCTCGGGTATTTTCCCACATCATTGTAGTTTAAAAGCAACTTTAAAAATAACCTTAAAAGCACAACTACAATGATGTGGGAAAATACCCGAGCAAAGCTGAATACCACACACACACACACACACACACACACACACACTTACCTACCTACCTACATACATACATACAAAACTTTGACTTTGAGTTTTGTTGATTCAGCATTATAGAAATGGCTAGTACATGTCAATATTCAAATGTATAAAACTGAGGCTGAACTGTGCTAAAAAAAGGTGGCTCAGTGGCTAAGATGTTGAGCTTATCTATCAGAAAGGCTGGCAGTTTGGTGGTTTGAATCCCTAGCACTGTGTAACAAGCCAGCTCCCGTTACTTCTCCCAGCTTCTGCCAACCTAACAGTTCAAAAGCATGTAAAAATGCAAGTAGAAAATTAGGGACCACTTTGGTGGGAAGAGACCAGCGTTCTGTGCGCCTTTGGCGTTTAGTCATACCGGCCACATGACCACGGAGACGTCTTCGGACAGCGCTGGCTCTTTGGCTTTGTAATGGAGATGAGCACCGCCCCCTAGAGCCAGAAACGACTAGCACGTATTTGCAAGGTGAACCTTTACTTTTACTGCGCTAAAAAGAATCAGAAGTCAAATGGGTTTTTCTCCTCTTACCCTACACTTAGAACCATCGTGCAATTTGCACAACTGTATCTACTACAGCTACACCTGTTCCCAAGAGCTGAAACTGGCAACATGTCTTGGTTATGACTGTTTTCATTGTCTGTACATTGGTTTGTTTGTTTTTTAATTTTTGTAAGCCTCCCAGAGTCATTGAGTGGGAGTGGGCGGCCCTACACATTTTCTTAAATAAATAAGTACTACAGCTGGACTATTTTTCAAAGTTGTTCCTGACGGGTTTCTGGAAGTTCTAACTGGTGCAAAATGAGGACGCATGGCATCAGGAATCCATTATGTCCATGCTGCAAGGCATAGGTGAGCTATCAATGGTTGTAGGAGCAAAGTAGTCTCAGAAATACATCAGGAATTGGAATATTGTTTCTGGTGCAATGTATTCGAATCCATTCAAGGAGAAATCAGTCCCCCCCACCACAACTTAGAAAAGAGGATTTAGGATTTGTGGGTCTTTGGGGAGCGAAGGGGGAGAGGCTCGTAAGATGCAAATTTATGGAGCAGAGCAAATGACACCTGAGCCCTCGGCCGAGGCTCTGAATTGCTTTTTGGCAGGATTAATGAATGAAACCCACTTAATTACCATTTTGTAAATACAATCTCCCAGCAAGGAATGAAAAATCGATATTAGAAGCTTGCCTCTGCGCGTACATGCTTGCCTTTTGCTACCTGCGGTTGCGATAAAACGCATTCCAGTAACGCAGACCCTTTAATGCAATTTATATTCCGAGTTTGCACATCACGTCCCCCAGCATATGCACACACACACACACACACACACACACACACACACGCACACACAAAACCATGCTCCTGATGCACACAACTGAGCCTGGCGGCAGAGAAACAAGGAGCCTTCGTTGGTGACGGCTTTAAATTGTTTTATTCTTCTTTTCATTCGTGCTCTGAATGCGGTGTTGCACTAGCAGCTCACAGCCTTCCCACCCCTAGGCCTCCCTCTCCACCTCTTCCCCACAACAAAAATGTGCTGTTGGGTTGTGATTTTGTTTTTAAATGTGTCCAAAGAGGAGGGGAAGAAAAAAAAAAGAGTTCAAATATTTAGGAGCAATCGCACCAACTCTCTTTCATTAAACGGCTTCCATTCTGATGATGCAATTAATTGTAAATGTAATTTAAATCAAAATTAGCTTTCCTCCTCCCTGGCTCCATCACGTCTTTTGTTCTCTTTTCCTCCCTTCCCAGCCTCCATTTGTTGGCATGTTGCTCCTGACAGGCCAGTCAAAAGCAGAAAACCCCGAGAACAGGAGGCTGCCGGGAGAGAAAGAGCAGAGAGAGAGAGAGTGAAAAGGAGGCAGGCGTTAATCCGCCGGCTTTTGCTCGGGGAGCTGAGGAGGATTGCAACGTTTCGTTTGGGACAGGATCGCGCAAGTTACAACCAGCTCTTTACAAACCTGTGTGAAAATTTTGAGCCTGACCCAAGTCCCCTCCAGAAGCCGACGCCAGTTTGATGCCGCTTTTAAAGGAAGCCAAAGTGGGATTTTTAAATTTACATTTCCATAACAGTCTCAAAGGGGCTTTTTCAAAACACAACTAGAAAAAGGTGTTGTTGTTTTTCAAGAAAAACAAAACAAAGCAAAAGCCATGACCTGGATGGCTGAGAATCTCCACAGGTTTGTCTCCAGAGATTATGGTGCTCCGTCACTGGAACTTTTAAAGAAGACACTAGACAGCCATTTTGTCTGGAATGGTATAAGCAGGGGGTTGGGCTAGAAGATCTCCAAGGTCCCTTCCATCTCTGTTATTCTGTTACTCAGATTATTGTCCTAGCTTCATGTACTCTTTGTCCTGGTCACTGCCACTCCAGCTTCAGCCCCACCCACTTTTAATGGATTTCTTCCCATTACACCTCTTGAAAATTGAATTTCAAGGACCGAAACTTAATAATTTATGGCAGCTATTATGCATTCCTGCCATAAATTACACTGAGATTACTGCACGAGTCAAAAAGCGGGCTGTGAAAATATCTACAGACCCCTCACATCCCGGACATAAACTGTTTCAACTCCTACCCTCAAAATGATGCTGCAAAGCACTGCACACCAGAACAACTAGACACAAAGACAGATTTTTCCCGCATGCCATCACTCTGATAAACAAATAATTCCCTCAACACTGTCCAACTATTTACCATCTGCATTATTATTACTATCAATCTTCTCATCACTCCTTATCACCCATTGCCTCCTACTTGTGACTGTAAGACTGTAACTTTGTCGCTTGTATCCTTATGATTTATATTGACTTTCCTTGTATGATTTGATTGCTGATTGTACCCTATGACTATCATTAAGTGTTATATCTTATGATTCTTGACTCTTGACGAATGTATCTTTTCCTTTATGTACACTGAGAGCATTTGCACCAAGACAAATTCCTTGTGTGTCCAATCACACCTGGCCAATAAAGAAGTCCTATTCTATTCCACCCTACCCTACCCTACCCTACCCTACCCTACTCCATTCCATTCCATTCCATTCCATTCCATTCCATTCCATTCCAATTCCAATTCCAATTCCAATTCCAATTCCAATTCCAATTCTACTCTACTCCCATAGAACATAGAATAATAGGATTGGAAGGGCCTTGGAGGTCTTCTAGTCTAGATCTTATACCATGTTGGGGGTCAAGACAAGATGGATGTGAGAGCTTATCCAACCAGATGTTTTCCAGACAGGACTGCAGTTCCCTAATATCTCCTTCCACAGTGGCACTTGACTAACAATCCATGTGGTAGGGAAATGTTGGTGGTTGCAACTGAAGCCTTACAAACTCAACAACACAACAACAGCCACGGTGTGGTTTCAGTAACACCCTTCTGGCCTTTGGGGGACACCCCAATCTGCCTGTGAGAAATTTCTCTGGCCAAGGAATTCTGCATCTTTCTCACTCCTTTTTTCCCAACTTTTTGCTGGTGCTCAGGGACTTCCAGTCATATACTTAACCCTGTTATCTTTCATTAGAGGATTCTATAACCAAGAGATTTATAGCTTGGCCTCTGTTATTTCCTCGGCATTGTTCTGTATTATTTCCATAGAAACCAAGCCCCCTGAGTGGCAATTTTCGCACTAGGCTCAATCTACCCTGCTATTTCCATGATACAAACATTGCGTTCCTCGAGCACAGGAAAACTAGGGCTGCGTAAGCAGGGGTTGGGATGCTGCTGGTTATAACAACCGGTTTGGTGATTGTGTGCTTCGCATGGGCATGCGTGTGAACAGCAATGCAACAATCCTTACCTGCTACATTACTTCGGGGGAGTAACACAGCTGAGGAGCGGCAATCCGCTCTTCCACACTGATCAGCTGGGATGATAAAGGCCAGTACAGCACAGAGGTGGGCAGGCCGGCCTACATGATCATTGGAGTGAACCGGTTCAGTCCCAGCTGATCTTCGGAGCTAGAGGTTCACTTGAACCAGTCCAGACCAGCAGAATCTCCACCCCTGTGCATAAGCTTTGCTCAGAGGTGGGATTCAAAGTTTTTGTTACTACTGGTTCTATGGACTTGGCTTGGTGGGCGTGGCAGGGGAAGGAGACTGTAGAAATCTCCATTCCCTCTCCATCCCACTAACTAGATTTCCAGTTCCGTTCTCCTGTGCAGGGCAACCAAAGAAGACCCAGCCATCAGCTGGGAGTCAATGGGAGGCAGAGAATCGGGTTGGCGGGGACAGTCAGAGGAGGGATTTTCTGGTTCTCCGAAGTCCTCAAAATTCCCGCTATTGGTTCTCCAGAACTGGTCAGAACCTGCTGAATACCACCTCTGGCTTTGCTGAGAAACAAGATTGTGCTGGTGAGATACAGAGAGCCAGGTTCAGAGAGATTCAGCCCATAGGGCCACAATGATCTCCAAGGACACAGCAAGTTGGACACCCTTGGCCAGAAAGACAGGTTGCAAGCTAAATAATGAAGCTGTTCTGGAAGACTACCTGAAATCCAAGGCATGCCTGCTCCCAATTCTATTTCTGGATGAATTCCCCAAGCCTGCTGGACTCGCTGCTGTTCTGCAGGGAATCTTACCTATTGTTGTTCTTCAGCTTAATGTGCTTGCTCGGCTCCAAAATCTGCCCATTCTTCAACCATGTGATTTGTGGGGAAGGCTCTCCTTGGGCCAAGCAGGTAAAGATGGCCGTGGTCCCCACAGGCCTGGCAATCGACTGAGGATGCTGGACAAATTCTGCGGGAGCTGGAAAAGAAAAGCGAAAGACACCTTGCTCGCTTGACTTCAGGCAGAGGAATGGGAAGAAATGTAATTCCGGGTTTTCCTACACAGGGCAAGGAATAGGAGCTTCTAGCCCAGGCTCACTAAAATAAATACTCAAATGGATGTTTTCTTCTGGTCACAATCAGGTAGAGAAACAAAACGAGGGACAGGGAAAAGACAGGAATCTTCTCCAAGCTTTGCCTAAACTGTAGAACTTCCTACTACGGGAAGAACACCATTGGTAAAGACTCTGGAGATACTTTGCTTACTGCCCTAAAAAGGATATTGATTCTCTGGAAAGAGTGCAGAGAAGAACAACAAAGGTGGTTAAGAGACTGGAGGCTAAAACATAGGAAGAATGGTTGCAGGAATTGGGTATGTCTAATCTAGTGAGAAGAAGGACTAGGGGTGAGATGATAGCAGTGTTCCAATATTTGAGGGGCTGCCACAAGGAAGAAGGGAGTCAAGTCAACCTATTCTCCAAAGCACCTGAAAGAGAACAAGAAGCAATGGAGGAAAACTAATCAAGGAGAGAAAGAATGAAGAAGAGATTTCCTAACAGGAAGAACAATTAACCAGCTTGCCTTTAGAAGTTGTGGGTGCTCCATCACTAGAGGTCTTTAAAAGGAGACTGGACAGCCACATGTCTGGAATGGTATAGGGTTTCCTGCTTTAGCAGCGGGGTGGTGGTGGTGGTGGACCAGAAGGTTTCCAAGGTCCCTTCCAACTCTGTTATTCCTACTTAGGAATTTATATCCTCCAGAGCAGTGGTTGCCAACCAGTGGGCCGAAGATCACTGGTGGTCCATGAGAAAATTTTGGTGGTCTACAGAGAAATGTCACCCCCAAAGCAATTAATCCAGGCTGCACAGGAACACAAGGCTGTGCCGCTCACACGGCCTGTGGAAACACAAGGCTTGCATCGCTTGCACTGCGAACAACACAAGATAGTGAGGGGAGGAGGGGGAACTTGCCCCACATGACTCGCCCGGCCACCGGGCTGCTTCTTTCCGCTTCTTTCTTCTTCTGCTTTTGGCTGCACGCAAGGAAAGCAGCAAAAGTCTTTCTTTCTCTCCCCCAAACTCTACCAGAAATCAGTCTTTGGGACCCTGCAAGGCATCCTGCTCCAAGAGGCTGCACCGTCAAAGACTCATTTCTGGCGGAGTTTGGGGGAAAGAAAGAAAGACTTCTGCTGCTTTCCTTGCATGAAGCCAAAAGTCTCTCTCCCTCTCCCTCCCACTGTCAACAGAGCTGGAGAGAGCATCCCGTGATCTCAAATAAAGAATGATCGATCGGTAGGAAAATGGGGTGGGGAATTTTCCTGCAGACATTTTGGGGGATTTTCCCAGGGTCTCTGTTGCTTTCTGCAGAGATCCTGGGAAAACGTCAGCAAACCACCACCAGTCAAAGTTCATATTAGTGGGTCCACGGGATTTAAAATTATGAGTTTGGTGAAGACTAAAAGATTGGCGACCCCTGCTCCAGAGGCTGGGCAAATGACATACTTAGTGGGTTTTTCACAGTACGTTCAGCCATAAATAACTCAAGTAGCTCACATTCACATCATATGCTAAGCCAGGGTTTCCCCAACCCCCAGGCCATGGCTGGTTTGGAAGTGGGCCACATGAATGGCTGGCTGGCACACACATGCTGCCTGACTAGTGCGAGCGGCAGACCAGTGCATGTGCGCACACTGGCCCACCATGCGCATGGGCCAGTTCCCCTCTCTCCCTCTGCCAGGCCGCCAAGCCATAAAGGTTGGGGACCGATATGCTAAGCCACAAAGCCAAGCAACACGAACTCTAACTAGGCTTAACATGTGCGCCTGCAGCCACGGGTTTTGCAAAACATCTATGGTGTGAATAGAGTGACTGAGCTTTTCTCTTCGCTGCCAATCATATTCCATCTTCAAAAGGGGATCTTTTTCTAAATGAACCTTTTAGAATAGAATAGAACAGAGTAGAGTAGAGTAGAATAAGAATAGAGTAGAATTAGATTAGATTAGATTAGATTAGATTAGAATAGAATAGAATAGAATAGAATAGAATAGAATAGAATAGAATAGGAATAGAAAAGGAATAGAATAGAACGAATAGAGCAGTGTAGTGTAGAGTACAGTAAAATAAGAATAGAATAGGATAGGATAGAAAAATAATAGAATGGAATGGAATGGAATGGAATAGAATAGAATAGAACAGAGTAGAGTAGAGTAGAATAAGAATAAGAATAAGAATAGAGTAGAGTAGAATTAGATTAGATTAGAATAGAATAGAATAGAATAGGAATAGAAAAGGAATAGAAAAGGAATAGAATAGAATAGAACGAATAGAGCAGTGTAGTGTAGAGTACAGTAAATAAGAATAGAATAGGATAGGATAGAAAAAGAATGGAATGGAATGGAATGGAATGGAATAGAATAGAATAGAATAGAATAGAATAGAATAAACAGAGATGGAAGGGATCTTGGAGGTCTTCTAGTCGAGCCCCTGCTTAGGCAGGAAACCCTATACCATTTCAGATAAAAGGTTATCAAATCTCTTCTTAAAAATGTCCAGCATTTACAACTTCTGGAAGCAACTTGTTCCACTGATTAATTGTTCTAACTGTTGGGAAATTCCTTCTTAGTTCTAGGTTGCTTCTCTCCTTGATTATTTTCCATCCATTGCTTCTTGTCCTGCCCTCAGGTACTTTGGAGAACAGCTTGACTCAGCATCATAAGATGCTTACTCTGTTTAATCAGCCAGCTTAAAAAAAAAAAATCTTAGATCGAGGATTTGCATAATAAACTGAACAATAAACTAACCAAAGACTCTGTTTGTATAACGGCCAAACCCACAAAAATCTAGCTGTGGTTAACCCTTACCAAGGTCAGCAAATTGTGCACTTTCAGTGTCTTGGTTTCGCCCAGTCCGGTTACCTTTGTTGTGTGAATGAGGCCCTGTGAATGCATTCCACGGACATCTCCCCACCATGGTGCCCTGAAACCTTGGCATGGAGCTCCATACGGGAAAAGCAAAGATGGGCAAACAATGGAAGGAAGGTAAACAGAAGGGCTTTCAGAGTCCAGCAGCTCCCAGGCAACTCTGGGACAGCCGAGGAGTTGTTAATACTCGCTGGGGCACCGAGGTCTTTTATTCTGAAGGAGACCATAGAGAGAAGGAATGCGAAGAGCAGCCTATTCAACACTGAAGGACATGAGCGTTACTTCAGAGGCGTCTGAGCTCAGTTCATCCATCAGGGTTCCAAGACACCAAAAAGCACACTGACAGCCAGTGGGGAAGAGATTCCGTTCTACAGAGGAATGATGGAGTCTGTCATCTGCACTTCTATAGCTGTCTGGTTGGTTTCTGCAACCCAACAGGACAGACACAGACTTCGGGGAGTAATTAGGACTACAGAAAAAAACAATCACTACCAACCTGCCTTCCATGGAGGACTTGTCTACTGCACAAATCAAAAAGAGGGCTGTGAAAATATCTACAGACCCCTCACATCCTGGACATAAGCTGTTTCAACTCCTACCCTCAAAACGATGCTGTAGAGCACTGCACACCAGAACAACTAGACACAAGGAAAGCTTTTTTCCGCATGATATCACTCTGCTAAACAAACAATTCACTCAATACTGTCCAACTATTTACTAAGTCTGCATTACTATTACTATTAATCTTCTCATCACTCCTTATCACCCATCCCCTCCCACTTATGATTGTATAACTGTAACTTTATTGCTTGTATCCTTACAATTTATATTGACTGTTTCCTAGTATGATTTGAATGCTTATTGTACCTTATGACTATTATTAAATGTTGGACCTGATGATTCTTGACTCTTGATGAATGTATCTTTTCTTTTATGTACACTTGATTTGCATCAAGACAAATTTCTTGTGTGTCCAATCACACTTGGCCAATAAAAGAATTCTACTGAGAGAAGGAGGCAAATATATGCCTTGCATTAAACTCCTGGATGTGGTCTTCTTTGATGCCTTCTGCACACAAGTCCTCAACTTACAAATGGCTGCTTAGGGACCATTCAAAGATTCCCCAAAAGCTACTTATGGCCCAGATTTGAAGTTCTGATCCCCCACTTTGGGTGCTCAACACCTGCATTTGGGCTATTTGCAGCATCTAACAGACAGTGGTACAATTCAAACAGTGTAAAAAACAGTTCAGTGAGTGCACACACAGCATTTAGAAAAGACAATTTTTAGCTATAATACTTACCTTCTACTGCATGCCCAGTGAGTAAAACAGCTGATGGCACAGCAAACTGCTCTGCCGCGCAAATCAGCTGTGCTTAAAAACAAGGAAATAAAAGGGCCGGGCCGGGCAGACGAGGCCAAATGGTCACCGGAATAACCAGTTCACTCAAACCAGTCTGAACTGGTAGAATCCCACCTCTGCTAACAGGCCTTGTTGAATGACTGGTTTGCTGAAAACTGGCATTTATTTCCAGTTTTGGAGAAGATTGGCTCACAACGAGCCACTGCTTCATTTAACAACTGCTGCAAAAAGATTGCAAAATTGAGTTGGTCACTTGGTCATAATTTAAGGACTATGAGTAACTACAAGCTGATATTTCATTTTTTACTCTCCATTGAGTTCCTATTTTTTTTCCAGCTGAGATTTTCTTTTTCTTTTTATCTTTTATTCGTCTTTTAAAAAATATATATTCATCGTTATTACATATATTTGTGGATTACAAACTGCCAAAATGCAAATATCTTGCATTTAAGTTCTACTTCAACATTAACACAGGATGGACCAAAAAGAGAACTAAGAATTCCTTAGAACTAAGGAGAAATTTCCCGACAGTGAGAACAATCAACCAGTGGAATGACTTGCCTTCAGAAGTTATGAGTACTCCATCATTGGAGGTTTTCAAGAAAAGACATCACAACCATTTGTGTGGAATGGTACAAGGTCTCTTGCTTGAGCAGGGGGTTGGACTAGAAGACCTCTGAGGTCCCTTCCAACTCTGTTGTTCTGTTATTTGGTAGACCTAACATGTACATGTTCTTGAGAAGGCCAGATCCTGAAGAGGAAACTCAAAGACGTTGGCCACCTCATGAGAAGGAAGGACTCCCTGGAGAAGAGCCCAATGCTGGGAACGATTGAGGGCAACAGAAGAAGAAGAGGACGGCAGAGAAGGAGGAGGCTGGATGGAGTCCCTGAAGCAGTCGGCATGAGCTTAAATGGACTCCAGAAGATGGTAGAGGACAGGAAGGCCTGGAGGAACATTGTCTATCGGGTTGCAATGGGTCAGACATAACTTTGCAACTAACAACACGTACAAGGCTCTTAAATTGCAGAAAGGAACTCATACAAGTTTGTTACAAATTGGTTTCTCCCGCCTGCCGCATGATTTGCTGGCAACTATGCTGGTGTGGAATTTGTGGAATTGTATTCTTAACCTCTCTAAAGGACACTTGGTTGGTAGAGGCGAATGACATCTTGTGTGTTTGCTCAGGAATACGTCCATCATCAAATCCATCACACAGACTAATCTTCTCACCAGAGACTCCAGGAATCTAAGAGCTCCTTCTCAAACTTTACCATCCAGGGATGTCAGTACGATGCAGATGAAAAATGGGGGCAGCTGCACCATTACAATTCCTACCTTGATGCTTTGATCATATCCTGCAGACACCTCTGAGGGTCAACTAATCGTGTAAACTTTTTATTTGGGGGTAGGAAAATCGTTGCGTTTACACCAGAGGAAGCAACATGCTCTTTTCCATGGGAGAAAAGAGAACTGAAGTCCAGGAAAAGGTTGGGAGACACAAGATGAATGAAAGGGGCCACAATTTGTTTTCAAAAGGGAGGAACAGATGGATGGAATTTGCCATCAAGTGAAGCTAAGAAATAAAGACCAAGAAGCAACATTGACTTGTTTGATTAAGGAAAAGACAACAAGTACATTTGCCATTCACTGGAAACTGTTTACGATGAAGCTGTAGGCCTCTTTGCAGAAACAGAAAAATAATGAATGGATGATGAATGAATTTGATAATAATTAGAAAGAGTAAAACATGGAGAGAGAGGGAATTATGATGTAACTTTAAAGGGGGGTGGATAATATATTTATTTGGAACTGCAGTAAAAAAAATTGTAAGCCACTTCTTATCTTTATTTTTCTTTAGTTTTTCTACCTGCTCACAAGTAAGTAAGTAAAGAAAGAAAGAATAAGAAAAGAGAGAGAAAGAAAAAGAAAGAAAGAGAAGGAAGGAGGAAGGAAGGAAGGGAGAGAGGGAGGGAAGGAAGAAAGAAAGTGAAGGAGGGAGGGAGGGAGGGAAGATGGAAGTCCAGCCTAGAAAATTCAGCAACATACAAATTTAAATGAGGCAAAGGAGACATGTTTGACTGTAATTAAAAGAGGAAAAGAAGAACTTGTTGGTGGGCCCACCAGGCTTCCAAACAGTCCATTCTAATCACTTCCTGTGACTTACTGCTATACCCCTTCCAGTTGCCTGCTTTTGAAATGATGCAGTATGTGATGCATGCTTCACCCAACACCTTCCTGAGATGCCGTCTGAAGCCACTTGACAGCTTGCGAGCTGAGAAAAACCATTCCTCAGTGCTATGGCAATGGCTGGACATCAGCACATGGCTAAAAGAATGAATTATTTTGCGTGTTTAGGGAAGAATAATGGAGGAGGACATCTGAATATTGGATTTACTGGAGAGACGTTTCCCCGAGGATCGGCTCCAGCACAAGCTCAGAAGCTTGGAAGATTAAATCTCTGATCCCGGTGACCAGGACAGATTCTGTTGTTGTTGTTAGTTGCAAAATCGTGTCCGACCCATTTGCAACCCCCTGGACAATGTTTCTCCAGGCCTTCCTGTCCTCTACCATCTTCTGGAGTCCATTTAAGCTTACGTCGACTGCTTCAGTGACTCCATCCAGCCACCTCATTCTCTGCCTTCCCCTTGTTCTTCTATTGCCCTCAATCTTTCCCAGCATTGGGCTCTTCTCCAGGGAGTCCTTCCTTCTCATGAGGTGACCAACGTCTTGGAGTTTCATCTTTAGGATCTGGCCTTCTCAAGAGCCATCAGGGTTGATCTCCTTTAGTTGGACCAGTTGGATCGCCTTGCAGTCCAAGGGACTTGCAGGAGTCTCCTCCAGCACCAGAGTTCAAAGGCCTCCATTCTTTGGTGGACAGCTTTCAAAGGCAAATTAGATCCTGCAAAAATCTTGCTGTTTCCAAGAAAGGGAAACACTTTGAGCCCACCTGAGAGAAAGAAGCAACTTACAGGCCTAGGGCGACGTTGAGTCTTTGCATTTTTCCATTCTTCTGAAAATGTCCAATTAGGGAGCTCGGATGGGAATATATATATATATATATATATATATATATATATATATATATATATGTGTGTGTGTGTGTGTGTGTGTGTGTGTGTGTGTGTATATATATATATATATATATATATACACACACACACACACACACACACACACATATATATATATATATATATATATATATATATATATATATATATATATATTCCATCCAGCTCCTAATTGACATTATATAAATATATAAATATATATTCATCGCAATAGTTGTGTTTTTAAAGTTGTAGCAAGCTGTAGATCTCACCTGCCATCATCAGGCTTCTGTATTGTGTTCACAATACAGAACACAAATACAGAAGCCTGATGATGGCAGATGAGATTCTGCCAAACGTTGCTACAACTTTAAAAGCACAACTACAATGACGTGGGAAAATACCCAAACAAAGCTGAATGCCATACATGTAAGTACCCGCGAAAACTTAAGAAAACACACACACACACATATGTATATATATGTGTGTGTATATTTATATATACATATATACATATATACATACATACATATACATATAAATATAAATATATAAATATAAATATAAAAATTCTGAAACTCGTCAAGCCCAAACAGTTCCCAAGAAAAGCTGATGAGAAAGGGGAAGCGGGTGACTTCAAAGACCGAATGAGGGGTCGTAATCAGGAAAGGATTAAGGCAGCATTCAAGGCTGGGCTGCCAGCTGAGTTGTTTTATCTACCTCCTCTATTCCCCCCTCTTTTTTTGTTTTTGTAAAAAGGCGTTCTCTGCAAAAAAAAACCCTTCACCATGGAGACTGAAGACTCAGCAAACATTCAAGAAACGGCCTTTTCTGGCCGTGGTCATTAAAAGTGGCTTTTCGGAATTGTCGTTAGGAGCTGGCAGTGCAGGGGAGGGGGGAGGGGCAGGTTTTTCTTGTGCACAACAACACACACACACACACACACACACACACACACACACACACACACACGATTTCAAAGGATTTCTATTGATTCCCAGATCAGGGGTAGAGTCCCAATCCTGCAGTGAAAAAGGGGGAGAGTCAGCGTGGGAATCACCTCGTTTCTTAAGTTTTCTTCTTCCTCTTCTTCCTTCTCCTGTTTCTTCTTTTTTCTTTCTTTTTTTCCTTCTCCTTATCTTCCTCTTCTTCTCCTCCTTGATTCTTCTTCTTTCTTCTTCTCCTTTTCCTTCTCCTGTTTCGTCTCCTTCTTCTCCTTCTCCTCCTCTTCCTCCTTCCCCCTCCTCATCTCCTCCTCCCCCTCCCTTCTTCTTCTCCCTCATCTTCTCCCTCCCTTCTCCTTCTCCTCCTCCATCCCCCTCCTCATCTCCTCCTCCCCCTCCCTTCTTCTTCTCCCTCATCTTCCTCCTCCCTTCTCCTTCTCCTCCTCCATCCCCCTCCTCATCTCCTCCTCCTCCTCCCTTCTTCTTCCCTCTCATCTTCCTCTTCCTTTCTCCTTCTCCTCCTCCGTCGTATTCTTCTCCCGGAACAGAACCAGAAAAATAAACCAACCAACCAACTTTTCTTTAGCCTCTTTTATTTATTATTTATTTATTTATATTTGATTTGTCAATCGCTTACAAGATAATAGGTATAAGTATATACATAGTTATGAATACATGAAATGGGTACATATAAGAAAAATAAAAAGAAACAATAGGACAGGGACGGTAGGCACGTTGGTGCGCTTATGCACACCCCCTACAGGAAAGGGGTGAGGTCAATAGTAGAAAGTCTAAGGTTAAAGTTTTTGAGGCTTGGGGAAGAAACCACAGAGTCAGGTAGAGTATTCCAGTCATTGACCACTCTGTTGCTGAAGTCGTATTTCCTGCAATCAAGTTTGGTGCGATTAACCTTGAGTTTGTATCTATTGTGTGCTCTTGTGTTGTTATGGCTGAAGCTGAAGTATTCATTGACAGGTAAGGCATTGCAATGTATGATTTTATATACCATACTTAGATCAGACCAAAGACGGTGTAATTCAAGGTTTTCTAGGTCTAGAATTTCAAGTCTGGTGGCACAACAAGTAGAGGAATGGAGAACTCTTCTTGTGAAATATTTCTGGGCTTTCTCAACTGTGCTAATATTAGATACATAATGTGGGTTCCAGACTGATGAGCTGTATTTTACTAGTGATTAAGAAATACATCTGCATCGGCAGGATTTCACCTGATTGCTTTCAGCACAACTCGAAAAAAATTATGTGGACGGATTTGATGAAAAGAGCATTAGCTGTGGCGAGTAAAGCTCACTTAATCGGCTGCATTGAGGTGCTGGCTCTAGGTGGCATTCTCTGGAAAGCTTTGAATCAAACATGTCAGTGGAGAAAAATATTACCACATTTTTTATTTTTATTTTTGCTACCATAGAAGAACAAAGCTCTTCTCCTGGAGGGTCTTATATCATAGAATGAAACTTGGATCTATTGAAGCCAAAATATAAACTATATAAATAGGAAGGAAAGAATTGGTATTTGACTGTGTTGACCTTTTACATGTGTTGACCACACATCCTGGACATAAACTGTTTCAACTCCTACCCTCAAAATGACGCTACAGAGCACTGCACACCAGAACAGCTAGACACAAGGACCGTTTTGCCCCGAATGCCATCACTCTGATAAACAAATAATTCCCTCAACACTGTCCAACTATTTACTAAGTCTGCATTACTATTACTATTAATCCTCTCATCATTCTCCCACTTGTGACTGTATGACTGTAACTTTGTTGCTTGTATCCTTACGATTTATATTGACTGTTTCCTAGTATGATTTGATTTGATTGCCTATTTGTACCCTATGACTTTCATTAAGTGTTGTACTTTTTGATTCTTGACGAATGTATCTTTTCTTTTTATGTACAGTGAGAGCATTTGCACCAAAGACAAATTCCTTGTATGTCTAATCACACTGGGCCAATAAAGAATTCATTCATTCATTCATTCATTCAGAGGTACCCTGGTACTCATCATTAATTGGTTCAGGGATGCATGATGAGTACCAAAAAAGACTATTTTTTCCCCTAAGGAATGATATAGTGAGAAAAGTTCTTACCTTGCACCACGAGTCTTCCTTGGGCTGTCCTCCTCACCCTTGTGCCGGGCTTATTGGCTGCACACACATATATCCCAGAGTGCTGGACGGTGAGGTCCGAAATCATCAGATTGCCAGTTCCAAGAACCTGAATTCCTTCTACACCAATTGGGCGCCCGTCTGAAATGGGGAAGGATGAAGTAAGATTATTTCCCCCCTGTCCTGCTTATATAGACTGACCAAGCCAGCTGGGACTTATCCTCCTTTAAGGTAGAATTGTACCCACAGAAGACAATGTAATAGAAAAGTGTTAGAATGTGCAGAAATGAATAAACTAACACTTAAAATTAAGGATAAGAAAGACGCTGACTATTTTTTTAATGTAGGATTTGTTTTATCAATAGTTAACGAGAAGAAACAGAAGTTAGTTTTTAAAAAAAAAAATACAAGAGAATGACTAATTTTGTGATAAGACTTAGCAATAACACTTAGACTTATATACTGCTTCACAGTATTTTTACAGGCCTCTCTAAGCGGTTTATAGAGTCAGCAACTTGCCCCCAACAATCTGGGTCCTCGTTTTACCCACTTCGGAAGGATGGAAAACTGATGATTATGGCTCAAATTAATTGTACCCAGGCAACACACTGAAATATTTGTTCTTTCTATATTTAATAAAAATAAAAACATTGAAAAAAAATGAACTAAAAAATAAAGTAGAATTGTGAAGTGTGCGTTTTCCATGCAACAAGTCAAGATGGCGGCTGCAACAGTGCAATTCAAGCTTTGATTGCACTGTATTAGCAACCATGCTCAATTTTCTTCGACCCAAATTTGAAGTTCCAATCATTGCCGCACTAGTCACATGACTGCACTTCAAGTGCTCAGCAACTGGCTCCCATTTACAGCCCATAATGGCATCCTGTGGTCATGTGGCTGAGTTTTACAATGGGTTTGCCAAAAATGTGCATTTATGTCCGGTTTTTGGCAAACCAGCCTTAGCAAACTATAGATTTACATAATGATCCCCCCACCATAAAGAAGGCTATACAATCGGATTGGTCACATGGGTGGTTTGATTTACAATCCTCACAAGTTATGATCATGATGAACAGGCTTCATTATGGTCATAATCGAGGACTACCCATACATGGAAAGTCATTTTAACCTGGAAATAAGGAGGAATTTTGTGACAGTGAAAACAATCAACCAATGGAACAGAAGTTGCCCTCGGAAGTTGTGGGAGCATCATCACTTGAGGCTTTCAAGAAGAGATTGGACTGCCATTTGTCAGAAATGGTGTAGGGTCTCCGCTTGGGTTGGGGGTTGGACTAGATGACCTATAAGGTCCCTTCCAACTCTGATTATCTGTTATCTGTTGTCTTCCAATGGGAGTGGGAATAAGCTAAAATGACTCCCCTCTCCTGCCCCTCCAAAGATTACATTTAAGCTATTGAGTTAGTTCGCATTTCAGTGTTTTCGGCAATTTCAGAAAACGTTTATTAATTCAGGAATCCAACATCGGTTAGCTCGGTTTAATGGTGGGGAAGATTCCAACCTATCTCCAACCTCAAACTATTTCCATTTCAAAGCTATTTTGGGGGTGGTTTGGTGAGTTCAGCAAAACTGGGGAAGGCCCTTTTAAACGTTCTAATATCTGGGGCAGGCGGGTCATGCACGGTCCAAGAATTTCTGCCAATAAAAACAAGATGGCTGACTGCACTTCACAGTAAAAAAAAAAAAAAGAAAACTTAAAAAGCAAAATCCACCCAGGGGGTTTAAGAAGCGAAACTGGTTGGCCGGAGCACCTGACAAAAAGGCCTGCCTTAAAATTCAGATTCAGCTCAATCGCACCTTTCAACGGAAAACCCTGGACAAATTATTTACACTCAACACCCAACTCTCGTTTCTTTTTCTGCCCACGGAGGGGAAGAGGTGATTGAAATGCGGGAGGAAAGCAAAGCTGAAATGGGTGCTGTTTTTTTTCCCCTAAAACATTCAGGGGAACTGAGAGAGCTGTCAGGCAGAAGGAGGGGGAAATGGCAGCGTCCTGTGCCAATACATTATCCAATTAATTGGGCTCTACTTGCTGTCATGTGGAGGGGTGTTGGAAGAGGAGGGTAATGCTTAGTTATTTACTTCTCACTATGCCCCCCACTCCAATCTGACAGTATTCCAATAATCTGAGTCTTTTTTGCTTGCATTTCCAATTCTCTAAAGAAACAGACTTGTTAAGTCCGTGATCCTTTCATGGGTGTCAAAAACCCCAGAAACCTGTAAGAGAAACATTTATCTGCAAGCTTTTCAAAGAAAAGAAACACAATTAATTGCCGTGTATTCTGAAGGAAGCACCTGGGCGTGTGTACATCTGTTGGAGGGAAGAAGGTGTCAGAAAGATGAATATGCAATTCAAACATGAGTAGAAAACAATTTTCTCTTTTTCCAGGAAAAATTGAACTCGCCATTCCTCGGGGGGGGGGACCCTTTCCTTTGCATTTGTAAGTTAGCTCCCCCCCACCCAGTGAGTAAATTGTTAGCAGAGACTTTGCTCAGTTCAAGAGTATTAAATCAGAAGAATCCGATAGCACCTTTTCTAACTAACTGTTTTTTTTTATTAAAAGGCACAAAAACTTTCATGATCAGCTCAGATCTTTTAGCAAGGTTTGTTACCTGGAAAAGATAAACCTAATCTTTCTGTATTTTTACCATGAAAAATTAACTTGGCTTTCCTCCTACAAGGACTTAAAAAAATATCAACTAAAACTTAGCAACTTAACCAGTTTCTATTTTGCTCACCCTCTTATATAAACTGAATCCATTTTCTTCTGAAATTCATCTCAGAAATGATACTTCAATTTTGGGGAACCAGAGATCATATTTAGCATTTTATGTTATGGGCACTTTCACAAAACGCCTGCCGGAGTAGGTGTGATACTTGCAAGATACTCGCATTCCAAGAAGCAAAGCAAACTCCTCTTCTATTTCATTTTCTAAGCATATGTTTTTGAGATCTCTATGGGCCTTGAAGGCTCTGCACCGTGCTAGGCTTTTCTTTGTGTTTTATATTAAATCTAGAGTAGTTTTTGCCATCCAGGTCGGTCCATAGACTTCAAGTCCCAGAATTCTCATTTAGAGCTCTGCTGGTTGAGGAATTCTGGGATCTGAAGTCCACACACCTGGAAATTTGTATGTTTTAGAAGCTAATCTACACAAATAACATTGAGTTATAGCAAGGATCTTAGTGGAATGCTCACTAATCTTCTAGGACAGTTTTTCCCCTCCTAATCCTGATCCGATGCACTACAACAGGGGTGTCAAACTTGGTTACATTGAGGTCTGCATCAGGGTTGTATTTGACCTTGGGAGACAGGGTGGGTGTGACCAGCATGACATCACTTGTTTTGAGAGGGGGGGTGCCTGTGGTGACCCAAGAGCTCTGCCAGCAAAAATGGGCTCCTGAGCTCCGTTTTCGGCAGCAACAGTCTCCTGGAACCTCTGCCAGTGAAAACAGAGCTTGGGAGGGCCTCCATTTTTGCTGGCAGATGCATGGCAGGCTGGGCCTTCGCTGCTTCCAGGGCAGTGCTGTAGGCCAGATCTAAGCACCCAGCGGGCTGGATACGGGTCCCAGGCCTTGAGTTTCACACTCCCGCACTACAATATTCCAACCACTCCCATTCAATATGTCAGACACCTGGAGGGCAAGGGGTTGGAGAAGGCAGTTCTGAACCAGCTTCATCATCCATCATCCTACAAGGTACATGTCAACTCATAAAATATTCCTATGCCTGTTTTAGTAGTTGCCATAAAAAAAAGCGGTGGGAAAATATGGAAGAGCAGCTGAAAGCGAAAGTACATTCCAACTCTTCTCTTTGAAAGATTGTAACTAAACTACCAGAGTTTTTGCCTGTGAATACATTGAATTGGAGAAAGTGAATGATGACACCCAGCCTGTGAACATGCTCATCAATTGGAGAATCTGGTTTATGAGACACCCAGTGGGGAGGGGGCAAGCAGGTGAGTTGGCTTCATACAGGGCAGTGCCAATAATATGTCGCCTCTAATGAATCCTTTGAAGTTTTTTGAAGTTTGGCTCAAGAATCATGATTTAATTAGAGCGATTGCTGGAATCCTGACAGCAAGCTAACTCTGGCATACGTAATTTACAGTCCCCTGTATGCTGGTCATTCCCATACGACATAGAAGAGAAAAGAGACCAACCACATTGAAAAGACATGCTGGAGAAGTAAACTAGTATCTGATGAACGGCTTCGTTATTTGGCCTCGAAACACTTTCAAACAAGTTTAATACACAGAAAATAAAGCAATTCTAACATAAATAGAGAGATCTGGTTTGGTTAAGACACTGGATTAAAATCTTGAGCTTCAATTCTCTCTTGGGTATGAAAGCTGAGTTGGTAACTTTAGATTACCTCTTTCCTAGCTCAACCTATTTCACAGAGTTGTGGTGGTGGGAAAAACAGGAGGAGGAAGCCTTGTAAAGATGAGATATAAATCTAACAATAAATTAAAAAAAAACATTCTCTATGCATCTTAAATCCAGATGTTTACATGCAGCTGCTTTCAATATTGTCAGTATGAATGAGGCCAACTCTTTACCCAATCAAAGAATAAGATGCCAGGAGATCCTCTTATCTAAACCAAAATAATAACCAAACTCCCCCACCAAGAGAGCAGGCTAGATCAATTCCTCAGTCAGCAAAGCTTTTCTGGGAGTTCTGGGTGTTGAATTCTGGGAATTGAAGTCCACAAGTCTTAAAGTTGCCAAGGTTGGAGACCTCTGGGCTAGAATGTTGGGATACCTACCAAGTCGACTCCAGGAGACGATAGGCCTGGGATTCCCAGTTGCAACGCATTCCAAGATGGCAGTCTGGTGCACCGTCAGAGTCAAGTTCTCAGGTCCCACAAGGATCATAGGGTCTTTGTAAACAGCAGAAGGAGAGCCTGTGCAGTAAAGAGCAGACACCAAAACCTTTTGTTATTTCCTTTTTGCAAATATTTTATATTAGAAATGTACAGGAGCCGAGGTTTCAAAGGAAAGGAATTTCAAGATATAGGGGGACTTCCAGGTGGAAACATGGTGGACTAGTTCAACTCCATACATGGGGGATAATGCTGAGGTGAAATCCAGTAGCTGGCGGTGCCTTAAGCTAATGGGAGCTTCTCTGGATAAGGAGGAAGCTGTGAGATTGCCCATTTAAGCTCTGGAGGGCTGTTCCTTGTGAGGAAGCTGACAAGATCGAGAATGAACCCAGAAGCGATTCACAAGCAGAACACTGGGAGCCAAAAAAGGATATAGCATGTTCAAGGGACACTGGGTTCACCCAGTCCACTCCCTAAAGCATGTTTGAGTGGTAAGAATTTAAAGAGTTCTTTCTTTAATTTAAAGTGAAACGAGACCTTTAATCCAACCAATTCAGTAGAGCAGTGGCCCCCAACCTTTTGGGCACCAGGAACTGGTTCCATGGAGAAAGGTTTCTCTATGGACCAGAGGGAAACCATGGTTTTGCATGCTGCTGCATCCTGATTTGGTTTGGCTCTGCGACCAACTAAGACAGATATAGACTTCAATGGATAATTACAACTGCAGAAAAAACAATTGCTAAAACCTGCCTTCCATTGAGGCACCTATATACTGCATGAGTAAAAAGAGGGCTGTGAAAATATCTACAGACCCCTCACATCCTGGACATAAACTGTTTCAACTCCTACCCTCAAAATGATGCTATAGAGCGCTGCACACCAAAACAACTAGACACAAGAGCAGTTTTTCCCCGAATGCCATCACTCTGCTAAACGACGAATTCACACAAAACTGTCAAATTACTTAGTAAGACTGTATTACTATTATTCTTCTCATGCTTCTTATTACCTATCTCTTCCAACTTATGACTATAACCATGTTGCTTGTTTCTTTACAATATGTATTGTTTTGTTTTCCTAGTATGATTTGATTGCTTATAGTAACCTATGACTATCACTAAGTGTTGTATCTTATGATTCTTGATGAATGTATTTTGTTTTTTCTTATGTACCCTGAGAGCATATGCACCAAAGACAAATTCCTTGTGTGTCCAATCACTTTTGGCCAATAAGGAATTCTATTCTATTCTATTCTATTCTATTCTATTCTATTCTGTTCTGTTCTGTTCTGTTCTGTTCTGTTCTGTTCTGTTCTGTTCTGTTCTGTTCTGCTCTGCTTGTTTACATGGACCAGTTTCTGGCATGCCAAGGACTGGTGCCAGTTCATGGACCAGGCGATGGGGGCACCTGCAATAGAGGACATCAAAAAGCAGAGTACCAAAAGCCATCCCAGAGGGTGTCCTTTGATTCTAGAGGAAGGACAGTTTTTATAAAAGAGCTGGAGAAAAGTGTAACTGGAACAAAAAGAGGGAACCACGCAACATTAACACACAACTAAATGAGGAAGAGACAACCATGTTAGATGCTGCAGGTATAGGTTTCCAAGAAAAAGTATGGATTTTAAATGCCTAATATGGAATATAAACAGGGCAAAAGTCCCTGTTTTCATTACTTGAAAAAACTAAAACAAGATCTAATATGCTTACAGCAAAGATAAAAGGCTGGAAACCCTTTCTGGTCTTTTCACTAAAAATGGAATAAAGTGAAATGATTTCTGGATTAGATGACTGAAAAAGGATTGAAATAAGGGGTGGAAGGGATTTTTGTAATATTTAAGAAAAAAAGAAGGTTAAAGGTTGTTCATATTTTCTCACCTTATCTCTCTCTCTCTCTTTTTCTTTCTTTCACTGTTTTGCTTTCCCCATTTTCTCTCTCCTTTGCTTTGTATTTATCTTTTCCCACGTAAATAATTCTTAATAAACTGTACATAACAAAAGGGATTTCAAAATGTAGCAAGACAGACAACTGTGGCCACCTTCTTTCCGATGATATATTAAGGTGACCAACCGTCCTCCTTTAGGGAGGACTGTCCTCCTTTTGTAAGTTTTGTCCTCCCTCGAAAAGTGTCGTCCTACATGTCCTTCCTTTTGATATTTGAAGACTAATCTGTAAATCTCCATATTTGATCGATGCCGAGCCGATCTGGTGTGTGATGTGACGTATTTGTGTTTGACATGACGATTCGTCAAGGTTCGGTACAGTGCGGCGAGGAGCGATGATGAGATGCATGTGCTCTGCACAGGAGAATTTTTTGGAGAGAGGGTGTCATGCACAAGAGTGCGCCATGCGCAAGTGGCTTTGTTTTTTTTCCTTCAATTTATTTGTGTCCCCCTTCTCATGGTAAAAAAGTTGGTCAGTTTAGATATATTATTGTGCGCTATCGATCTGACTGACAGCTCATATCTTTTGCTTTTAATTACTATCTGAAGTCATGTACTGAATGAAGCTTTGGCCTGGTCTGTGATTGTAACAAAGCTGACTGATTGGGAATCTCTGCTCCGTTGAGCATAGAAGAACAGAAGGGACAAGAAGTAGGCCTTCGTACCAAGACCAGAAAAATCACAGAGCTTTATCCTACCAGTCAGGACTTTCAGAAAATGAAATCTCTCTCTATAAAAGCGAAATACCACTCACGCATCATCACAAAATCTCCAGAACTGTAAAGCCTACAAACTTGAAATTTGGCACGTATGTTCCTCTTGGTTTCTAGGTGCTCACTAAGAAAGGATTTTTCAAAAAGACCATCAGAGCATTAATATTTCCTATATTATTATTATTATTAACATGCTCTGATACTAAGGAGTCCTACTCCCCTCCCCACTTGAAAAGAAATCTGTTCCAAATGCAAAACACAAGCAGAAGAGTTTTAGTTTCACAGCACCAAGCAGCTTTAGTACAGAACAGTTGAGCTAAGCCATGCCCAGGCTCCTTGCTGTCTCCTTCTTGCTCACACAGCAAGTACTGTTTCAGTTTCCAAACAGCCCCCAACTCTCTCACATACTGACAGGACACTAGCCAGGTGAATACTGATGGATGCTGGTAGGCAGAGGCAGAATTGTTTCCCCCTTATTTTCCTTGACAAAAACTAAGCCCGACAACATCGCACGGGTGTCTAATGAAAAGAAGGAAAAGGGGAGACATGATAGCAGTGGTCCAATGTTTGAGGGACAGCCACAAAATAGAAGGGGTCAACTTAGTCTCCAAAGCAGCTGAAAGCAGAACAAGAAGCAATGGATGGAAACTAATCAAGGACAGAACCGATCTAGAAATAAGGAAAAATTTCCGGACAGAGAGAACAATTAACTAGTGGAAGTTGTGGGTGCTTCTTTGAAGAAGTTTCACTTCTCATCCAAGAAGCTTCTTCAGTTCTGACTGGATGATGGGGAATGGAAGGATTTATACTCCTTGCAGACAGCTGGTCATTTTCATTCTTTTAGAAGGTTGTTAAGTCACCTGGAGGTGATCCTGATGACATAGATACTGGAGGTTTTCAAGAAGAGACTGGACAACCATTTGTCCAGAATGCTAGAGGGTCTCCTGTTTGACCAGAGAGTTGGACTAGAAGATATCCAGGGTCCCTTCCAACTCAATCAATCAGAATAGAGATGGAAGGGACCTTCAAAGTCAACTAGTCCAGCCCCCTGTCCAAGCAGGAGACCCTATTCCATTCCAGAAAAGTGGCAGTCCAGTCTCTTCCGAAAAGCCTCCAATGATGGAGCACCCACAAACTTCTGGAGGCAAGTAGTTCCACTGGTTGATTGTTCTTGCTGTCAGGAAATTCCTCCTTAGTCCTAGGTTGCTTCTCTCCTTGATTAGTTTCCATCCGTTGTTTCTTGTCCTGTGTTCAGGTGCTTTGGAGAATAAATTGACCCCCTCTTCATTGTGGTAGCCCTTCAAATCCTGGAATATGGCTAGATGGATCCTTGTCTCTGTTATTCTGATGAAAATTGGGCATTCTCTCATGGAAGAGACTGGCGTCTTGGTTATAAATGATGACACCAAGCAGCAACTGCAACCTGTCATTCCAAAAAAAGAGTCTCTATGTTGTTGTGTGGCCTTGCTTGGGGAGCTCGAAGGAAAACCCCCCATTATGGGGCTGGTTGGTGCCAGGAGAGTTCTGCCTTCGCCTTTATCGACTGGTTTTTAACAGGGTTTAAAATGATTAAAAACATTTTTTATACATATATTTTTTAATCAATTCTAAAATTTTAACTCCAACGCTTAATTTTTTTTTATAGATTGCTTTTTGATTTTGATCTTATATTGTACACCAAGCAGAATTCCTCTTGGAAGGAGATGAGTGGAACAGAAACGTGAAATATAAATTTAAAAAATATGCTAAACAGATACCAAAGTAAAACAGTAGCACCTGACAGATGAAGCACTTTAGATATAGTTCTTGACTTACAACAGTTCATTTAGTAACCATTTAAGGTTACAACGAACAACCGTTTGAACTTACAACGGCACCGGAAAAAAGCGTCTGATGACCGTTTTTCACACTTGCGACCATTGTAGCATTCCATGGTCACGAGATCAAATCGAGGTGCTTGGCAACCGACTCGTATTTATGACGGTTGCAGTGTCCTGTGGTCACGTGATTAGCTTTTGTGATCTTCTGACAAGCAAAGTCATTGGAGAAGCCAGATCCACTTAACAACAGTGTTACTAGCTTTACAACTGCAGTGATTCAATTAACAACTATGGCACAAAAGATCGTAAAATGGAGCAAGGCTCCCTTAACAAATGTCTCGCTTAGCAACAGAAAATTTTCAGCTCAGTTGTGGTCATTAAGTCGAGGACTACCTTTAATCCTTACCTTCTCCCCATCCCACCCTACTGTCCAACCAACCTGATACGGTGAGCCTGGCTCCTCTGCTAAATTTCACATTCGCAATGTTGCTGGCGACGCAGTGGAAGATCCCAGCATCCTCGGCTCGCAGTCCCGTGATTTGCAAAACCCCCTTGGGAAGCAGTGTGTACCTGAAGGGGTTCAGAAAAACATACTCATTCGGGATAGATGCTTGGAATATACGGCGATTAAGGGAAGCTGAAGACTGGGAAAGAAGCCAGGTTTTTGTTTTAGGAGGGGCTTTGAATTGTGCAGTCCCCGGTGCTTCTGAGCTTGGTTGGTTGCAGGTGTTTCATTACCCGACTAGGTAATGTCATCAGTGTGAGTAAGTGTGGGGCTGGCTGCCTGTTTATAAAGGCTACAGTATCCGAAGGAACCTCTTTTCACATATATTTCAATCTGTCATCATTTGTGGGATGGGATGGGATGGAATTCTATTCTATTCTATTCTATTCTATTCTATTCTATTCTATTCTATTCTATTCTATTCTATTCTATTCTATTCCATTCCATTCCTATACCTATACCTATACCTATACCTATACCATTCTATTCTATTCTATTCTATTCTATTCTATTCTACAAAACTCACTCAACTGATGTCTCGCTTTAGCAACAGAAATGTTGGGCTCCTTGGTGGTTGTATGTATGTCGTATGCGTAGAGATCGGGGTTGATAGATCTTTCGCCCTTTTTGGAGAACAGACAACTTTTGCAGAAGAGCAGGAAGGACAGGTGGTATTCAGCAAGTTCTGACTGGTTCTAGAGAACCAGTAGCAGAAATTTTGAGTCGTTTGGAGATTCGGCAAATACCATCTCTGACTGGCCCCGCCCCCAACTATTCCCTGCCTCCCATTGAGTCCTAGCTGATCGGCTGGGTCTCCTTTGGTTGCCCTGCATGGGAGAACGGAGCTGAAAAGCAGGTTAGTGGGGTGGGGAGGGAATGGGGGATTTTGCCATAACTGTCAAGTGTGGCTCCATTCAAAAATCCAAGAAAGAAAATCTTAGAATCCATGGTTATAGAGAAAAGGACTTTTACTGGAAATTGAAGTGATAGCATCAGAAGAAATACAAGATCTGAGGCAAAAGGCGCAGAAATCACATATATAAAGTTGTCCCATGTCCCCACCCCCAATAGTTCAAACTGGCCATCCAGTCTGAGGTCTGTATAATGTCATGTAGGTGCATCTTCAGGTGGCATCTCAGACATCTAGTATGCCAAGACGGTTGAACTTATCCTGGAAAGATAAGTGGCTGCATTTGCGCAGTAAGTAAAGAAGCACCCCAACTTTTACACAGCTTCACCTCCAGCACCCTTCCCCCACAAGGCCCAATTATTCCCCCCGCCCCCATTTCTATGGTAGCCAGAAAGAGTCAAGCAGGAGACAGAATCTTGAAGGCTGATAGTAACCTTCCCCTGGAGTGGGAAGGGATTGGAGATTTTGCAGTATCCTTCCCCTACCACTTTAAAAATTGGGGGCTGCTGCCTTTGTCTTCTGTTTGCCCTCTTGGAACCAGGTTAGGTCAGAACAGTCTGTCCCTCTGATGCTGGGGTGACATTTCTGAGATTTTAAAGGATAAAACAACTAACTGGCAGGCATTTAAGCCAACCATACAAACGCGGCTCAGTAGATTTCTGGGAAGGAAACACGTCTTATTCTCCTCCCCAGTTTTTGGTTCTTCGGGTAGGGTTACCTGTCATTATCTGTGCTGATAGGGAGATGATTCTTCTGCCACATGATCATGGGTTCAGGCAGGCCATGGATCTGGCACTGAAAGCGGGCAACGCCTCCTTCTTCCACCACTGCACTCTGGGGGTGTACGTGGAAGTCAGACATCGCTAAAAGAAAAAGAGATACAAGACAGGTTAGAATAGAATAACGAAGTTGGAAGGGGCCTTGGAGGTCTTCTAGTCCAACCCCCTGCTTAGGCAGGGAACCCTAGACCATTTCAGACAAATGGTTGTCCAGTCTCTTCTTAAAAAGAATTCCAGCGTTGGAGCATTTACAACTTGTGGAGGCAAGTTGTTTCACTTATTAATTGTTCTAACTGTCAGGAAATTTCTCCTTAGTTGTAAGTCGCTTCTCTCCTTGATTAGTTTCCATCCATTGCTTTTTCTCCTGCCTTCAGTGCTTTGGAGAATAGTTTGATTCCCTCTTATTTATGGCAGCCCCTAAGATATTGGAACACTGCTATCACGTCACCCCAGTCCTCCTTTTCATTAAACTAGACATACCCAATTCCAGCAACTGTGGAATTACACCTCTTTTCTTCCTTCCTTCCTTTCCTTTCCTTTCCTTTCCTTTCCTTTCCTTTCCTTTCCTTTCCTTTCCTTTTCCTTTCCTTTCCTTTCCTTTCCCTCCCCTTCCTTCCTTCCTTCCTTCCTTCCTTCCTTCCTTCCTTCCTTCCTTCCTTCCTTCCCTCCCTCAGTCTTCCCTTCTATACCTCTTTTCTTCTTCCTTCCCTCCCTCCCTCTTGCTCTTCCCTTCTACATCTCTTCCCTTCCTCACCTCTTTACTTCCTTCCTTCCCTTCCTTCCCTCCCTCCCTCTCTTCCCCTTTTCACACCTTTCTCAAGGTCACCTCTAAATTCCTTTATGAATTAAATGGAGCAGAAGAGCCTTGAAGGAAGGTGGACTTCTTCTCATCCAACTCTTCCCCAAGTTTCAACCCAACCTTGGTGTGTGTGTGTGTGTGTGTGTGTGTGTGTGTGTGTGTGAAACCTCCATTCCTGGCTGCCGGCTGTCCACCCGTCCCCTCCCCTCCCACACCAAAGGACATCTTTGGGTCCTGCTTCCCCCTTGTTGTCTCCTGCAAGATGCCTTCAGAGTTAACACGCCTCCACGTGTGGCCCCCGCCATCTTCGCTCCCCCATCCACCCACAACGTACATCAAAGGGAACGCTAGTGCCTCTCTCTTGAAAAGGAGAGGGCCAAGATGTCAGGCAAGACCCATCGCTCATCTTCAGGGTCCCACTGGGCTCCAACAGATGGGAGGCTTCTCATATCAGGTTCATACATTAAAGATGCGCTGCCTGCTCCCCCCACCCCGCCCCCCCCCCCCCACAACCTCCCTGGCTCTGAGTGCCAGACTGCTGCCTTTTCAGGAGAAGCCCTTCCTGATTCAGCCTTAGCTTTTCTCTTCCCTCCTTCTCATCCTGAAGGGAAACCTAACCCAAACCCGGATTTAATGCAATTTGGGGACAGTTTATTGAATTAGAGGAGCCCCTTCAACACTAATGGCGCTTTATTGCATCAAGAAAAGAGCTCCGAGCATCAACCAATGGAGGCGGAAGCCACAATAGAATTATTGTTGAGTGGTTTTATTTACACACACACATACACACGTCTCTTGTGCTGGGCTTTTCTGAGTCTCACCATCAACATGCTTAAGATTTTAAGGATTTGTCGACTTTAACCGTATTGGATTGGGGGAACCAGATCCAGCTTGGGATTAGAGGGAATCCTCGGTTTACGTCCACAATGGAGCGCCACATTTCTGCCACTAATTTAAACGTTTGTTAAGTGAAGCTTGACCCATTTTAGGGCTTTTTTTTTTTGCCACCGTTGTCGAGTGAATCACTGCAGTTGTATATGACAAATAGGTGTATCAGGATGATTACACCACACTCGCTGTTTTTAATGTTTTGGTTTAATAATTTTTTTGAAAAAAAATTCAGATGTTTGGCAACTGACTCACATTTATGACGGACACAGTGTCCCAAGGCCACCTAATCACCTTTTGCAGCCTTCTCAGAAGCAAAGTTAATGGGGAAAGATGGATTCACTTCACAACCAGGTTACCAGCTTATTAACTGCAGCGATTCACTTAACAACTAAGTCAAGAAAGCTTTGCAAAATGGGGGCAAAACTCATGCAACAAACATCTCATTTAACGCCAGAAATTTGGGGCTCAATGTGTCAAGGACTATTTTGTATTCTGTTAAGTCTGCAAATCTGGCTCTGTGATGGCGCGCATCTGAACAGCCCATCTTCATTTCCCCACCCCGCTACTTTTATGATTATAGAACCTTCTTGGCTTTACTTTTTAGTCTGATTGTTATTTGAATTGATGATACCGTAGACATTTCATGGTATTGTTTACATACATACGCGACGTACGCACGTACGTATGTATGTAAACAATACCATGAAATGTCTACGGTATCATCAATTCATATTATATGAATTTAATATTTTATATATATATATATATATATATATATATATATATATATATATATATATATATATATATATATATATATATATATATATCATCCCAAGAGAAAAATCATCCCAAGAGAAAAATCTTCCAGATGCCCCAAACTATACGGCCTCCCAAAAATACACAAAGAAGGCATACCTCTCAGACCCATAGTCAGCTCCAGAGGAGCACCATTACAAAACCTAGCTAAACATTTTGCTAAGCCCCATGCTGAAACAGCAGCTTCACGTGTACAGAACTCATACCACTTCTTGGAAATGATCAAAGATCTACACGTGGAACAAGAAGATCTGCTTGTAAGTTTCGACGTGGTTTCACTATTCACTCAAGTCCCGATAAAAGAAACCCTTGAAATCATCAAAAATAAATACCAACCAGCTAAACACCTCATGGAACTAGCAGAACACTGCTTGACCAACACATATTTCATATACAAAGGACAAAGATACAAGCAAATTGAAGGAGCCCCTATGGGATCACCACTTTCACCCGTCACTGCAAATCTGTTCATGGAAGGATTCGAATCCAGAGCCCAGGCTAATGCCACCCACAAACCCAAACGATGGTTAAGATACATCGATGACACATTTGTGATTTGGCCCCACGGAGAAGAAAACGTAAACAATTTCTGGACATGAGCATCAGAAATTTAAAAAAAAACAGAAAAACAAAGAAATTTGAAGAATGACTGAATCTCTCCCTCTCCCTCTCTGTCTCCTATCTGTCTCTCCATTGATCTCTAGATAATCTCCCTCTTTCTTCTCTCTCTCTCTCTCTCTTATCTATCTATCTATCTATCTATCTATCTATCTATCTATCTATCTATCTATCTATCTATCTATCTATCCATCTACACACACACACACAATCTATTCTTCTATCTACATATCTACCATCCATCATCTATTTCTCTCTCTCTTTCTATAATCTATTTATTATCTATCTGCTTGCCTGCCTGTCTTTCCATCTGTCTGTCTATCTGTATCTATCTATCTATCTATCTATCTATCTATCTATCTATCCATCCATCCATCTATCCTCTATCCTCTATCTATGTAGCAACAGCTATCTATCTGTCTGTCTGTCTGTCTGTCTGTCTGTTCGTCCATCCATCTGTCTACCCCCACCTTTCTCTCCCGATGTGTAGAAATTCCACACTTCCTTAATCTGTAACATGGTCAGAAAAAAAATCTAATATATTCCGAAAATTGCATCTTCCACTTTCCTTTTTTTTCCCCCTTGGGTATTTTAGATTCACAAATGAAGGCGAATATACGTGTCCCATGATAATGTCGCAAGATCCAATCTGGGTCAGTCACTAGGACCAGAGGTTTAGTCATCCAAGGTTTTGGACTGGTGCAGGAGCCCATCCTCAGGAAACTTCTGTCTTACCACAGGGGGGAGGGAGGGAGGGAGAGAGAGAGACAGAGAGACAGAGACAGACAGAGACAGAGACAGAGAGAAGAATGGATTCCCGACGCTCTTGGATCCTGAAATTTTAGATTCACTGAATCTAACGTTGAAGTTTGCAACGTTGATGGTGAATGAAAGTCCCCTCAAATCCCCAGAGGATATCTGTGCAAGCTCCTGAATTCACCAGATAGGAAGCTAACCAACAAAGCATCCATGAAAAGAAATTGTCCCAAATCTGCTAGTTTCTAGCAAGTTTGCCAGAAAAGATTATGGGGAAGACACAATGCCATTTCCCGAGAACTCCTGGAGAGGAGCTTTTATTTGGCCAAGACCAACGACAGCTTAAGTCACAAATAACACACACAACAATCCCGTCGCTTCATTTCAAGATTCTCATTCTCCCAGGTAAAAATGCTTGCAAGACTCACATCTCTTAAAGACACCGGTATTAATATTTATCATGAATAAAACAAGGCACAGCATAAATAATTTAGCAATGAGGATGTTAAGTAAAATATGCCTGTATGTGCCCTTCTGATGTGTTTTTCATGAACAGCACCTGAGAAAAACTGCCACCATTGGCAAAGCAGCCCACATTAAACATTCACGTCTTGGGGGGATTATAAAATACGGCTATTTTTTTTTCTTTTACAAAAAGACACAGATGCTGCATCCGTTTTATTTACTGTTGCAGTTCCAGCAGTTCCAAGTGATTTGGGTGCAAACGAGCCCTGTGGTCAAGCTGCACATGTTTATCTGGGGAGGGAGGGGAGAGAGAGAGAGAGAGAGAGCCTCCAAAAGTCATGTGCAGTTGTTTGACAACTGCAACCGCAACAAGATGATGAGTTTGCAGTGCCAAATGTCAACCGCGAAATGCAAGAAATAAGCTTGATCCATATCTATCTATCTATCTATCTATCTATCTATCTATCTATCTATCTATCCATCCATCCATCCATCCATCTATCTACCCATCCATCCACCCACCCACCACACACCCATCCATCCATCCATCCACCCATCCATATCTATCTATCTATCTACTATCTATCTATCTATCTATCTATCTATCTATCTATCTATCTATCCATCCATCCATCCATCTATCTACCCATCCATCCACCCACCCACCACACACCCATCCATCCATCCATCCATCCACCCATCCATATCTATCTATCTATCTACTATCTATCTATCTATCTATCTATCTGTATCTATATGTATCTATCTATCTCTATCATCTATATCTCTATCATCTATATCTATCTATTTACCTATATCATCTATCTATCTATCATCTATCTCTCTATCTCTCTATCTCTCTATCTATCTATCTGTATCTATCTGTATCTAACTATCTATCTCTATCATCTATCTCTATCATCTCTATCTATCTATATCATCTATATCTATCTATTTACCTATATCATCTATCTATCTATCTATCTATCTATCTATCTATCTATCTATCTATCTATCTATCTATCTATCTATCTATCTATCTATCTGTATCTATATGTATCTAACTATCTATCTCTATCATCTATCATCTATATCTATCTGTATCATCTATATCTATCTATTTACCTATATCATCTATCTATCTATCATCTATCTTCACACAAGGTGCTTTTCATAAGGGTCGATGGTTCGAATCCCTGGTGCCGCGTAACGGAATGAGCTCCTGTCACTTGTCCCAGCTTCTGCCAACCTAGCAGTTTGAAAGCATGTTTAAAAAAAATGCAAGTAGAAAAATAGGAACCACTTTGGTGGGAAGGGAACAGCGTTCTGTGCATCTTTGGCATTTAGCCCTGCTGGCCACATGACCATGGAGATGTCTTCGGACAGCGCTGGCTCTTTGGCTTTGCAATGGAGATGAGCACCACGCCCTAGAGCCAGAAACGACTAGCGCATATTATGTGTGAGGGGAACCTTTACATTTACTACACGACTGCTGCCCATCAACTCACTTGCAGAGATTTCTCCCTGGAGGAAGGATCTCTTCGGGGTGGGAGAGTATGGAAGGAGGTGAAATCAAAGGAGCAGAAAGGAAGTTCCAGAGATGAATGGGGAGGGTCTTCAAATCCCTCTTGGTGACTCATCCTTCCTTTCTTTCCCATCCTGTCCAACCCTCTTCGCTTTTAGATATCCTAAAGGTTTTATAAGGCTTTTGAAATGGTCAGGAAAAAAGACACGGCAACTTCCTTTGAACAGGGCCTTTCTCCCTTCCCCCAGGAGAGACCACTCAGGAGGAGAAGACGACGACCACTGGTTATTCAGGCCACCTCACCATAAACTGGAGCTTCGGCCTCCGTGTCTAATGTTGCTATTGTGCGAAGCTGCCACGGACAGGCCCCGGAGGCCTCGCTTTGAATGGGGGCTTCTTTGTGAGTAGCCAAGTGTGAACAAGAGCCCTGCCCTCTTGATTCTCCAGGAGCATCAGGAATACAGTAGGATGGGGGAGGAAGGGAAGGCATAGGGCCTCATGAATCTTCCCGGGGGTTGAGGAGGAGATAACAGACCAAAAATAAGAAAAAGTGTAGGAAAACGTGAAAGAGACTAAAAGGCCCTTTTCTCCCTCTTACCAGGGAACGTCTGTCTTGTCCAAGTGATGGGTCAGGAAGCCAACTTTTCTTTTTAAAAGCCCTTGATATGAACAAAAGACCTCAAAGCCTCTCAAATAGGTATCTGTCTCCGTCCACGCCACTATCTCTTGGCTGTGGCTTTTTAAAGAAAAGAAAAAAAAGGACGTTGTCCACCTCACCATCCAACCTTGTGAAGGCTTGTGGACAGTGGTCAATCTAGACTGAAAGACCTCCTTCCAAAAGGAACTTTTGAAATAAGACACAAACCACCTGATCTTCATGTTTACTTATTGAAAGTTTTGCAGCCTTAATTCAGCACCAGAAAAATAAACAGAGATGGCTGATGCTTCATTTAACATCTTTATAAACATAATAAGATGATTTTACAAACCAGCTGTAGATTTCTCCAACATGGAGCAAACTCAGGCAGAAACATGTTGAAAGTTCAGAGCAGATCTCCAGTCTTCAGCAAGCAAGTTAGTTTCATCTTCAATAGACAGACTCAGAGCTTCAACATAGCTTCAGAGCTTAACATAGTTGCAGAGTTCCAAAGCTTAACATAGAACTAGCCTAGGCTACTTTTAGTTTCAGTTTCCAGCCTAGGCTATTTCTAGTTTCAGTTTCCCAACTATCCTCATTGGCTGATTTAGTTTATAGATTTAGCCAATTCATTGGCTGACTTTGCCACCAAGCCCTATTCCAGTTCATGAATATACTCTGACATGACTCCCATCAGCAAAGGATGCAGGGAAAGGGTGAGAAAGAAAGTAAAGACTTTGACCAAGAAAGAAAATAAAGACTTTGACCAAGCGATGGAGAAGCAAAAAGGAAGGAAAGCTAAATTCTTCTCACTTGTTTCCAAGGTGTTCTCCTGAGACTTTGCTATGACTGCCCAAGGGAGCCATCAAGAGGCATCTATCACTTGCATCTAAATGTATATGGAATGGCAGGCAGGGAGTCACATTCAAAGGCCAACCGTTTCTGTTCAGAATACAGGGTTGGAAGGGAGCTTGGGAGGTCTTCCAGCTCAACCCCCCATGCTCAAGCAGGAGACCCTATACCATTTCAGACAAGCGGCTGTCCAGCACCCACCACTTCAGATGGCAAGCCATCCCACTGATGATTTGTTCTCACTGTCCGGAAATTTCTCCTTAGTTCTAGGTTGTTTTTCTCCTTGACTGGTTTCCATCTGTTGCTTCTTGTCCTGCCCTCAGGTGCTTTGGAAAATAGGTTGACCCCCTTCCTCTTCTATGCGGCAGCCCCTCAAATATTGGAACACTGCTGTCATGTCAGCCCTAGTCCTTCCTTTCACCAGACTAGACACATCCAATTCCTATAACCATTCTTCACGTTTGTACACATAAAGGGCAGGACTTTTGAGCACGAAGACTGCACACCTTTTGGAAATTTTGATCCTACCCCCTGTGCATAAACCTGGTTTCAATATTTTTTGTAGAAATATGCTGGAAAGAAATCAGATCAAAAGCAGCCCTGGATTTTTATCCAATGTAAGTTCCACCGGACATGTATAAATACGAGAGAGCACATATGACAAGAGTGAGAACAACATCTTACACAAGGTTTATATAGCTGGCATCTTTTATTGGTTTGTTTATGAGTAAAGCTTAAAGGGCTGCTTCAGTCATAATCAACTGTGACCAAGTTACAATTGCCATCGCATAACTCAGATTCATATCAAAACAAACCACAACTAACGAAAGAGAGCCACAAAACCACACAGCACAAGATCCCAGGGAGGGCTGCCATCCACGCAAACACACAACATGAAGAGCTTTTATTGCAGCCTTTGAACACTGTTGAAAATTGAAACGACAGAAAAGTGAAATGTAAAAATTAAATAACAAAGACAAGCAACCATTAAGCCTCACTGTATACACGGGGGTAGTAAGATAATCTGCCAACTGTGTCCCTCCGGGCACAGACTTTGGTTCCAAAGATTTCAACACGAGACAGATGGCAAAATTTTTGTACCATCAGAAGCAGTGTAAGATTTCACGAGTGCTGGATTATTAACACTCCGTCAGCCCATCCTCAATTCTCAAATCAATTTAAAATAAAAGAAATAAAAGCCGCTTCTCAAAAAAAACTTTACTTCCAATAGATGCAACCAAAACTTTGGAATGTACGCTGGCCAGCATAATCTCAACTAAAATGGTTTGAAGGTCTTGTTGGTTATTTTTTCTAGTGTTACTTCACAACCAGAAACACACACACATTACAGATTAACAGAGTTGGAACTGCTCTCAAGAGAGAACAGCCAGCTCTGAGCTACAAGAAATTCTCCCATCTTCTAAGCAAAAGATGACACGGGAAATGAATGACGGGGCAGTCTATCAATGCACACTCTGCTTTTAATGTCTTTATAGTGGTTCATTAATTACTGTGGAAAGCCTCTTTCCAATAGGAAGCTGAGATTTATAGAATGCCCCGGCCAAGGTGTCATTTTCATTAAAAGGAGCAGACAATGGCTCAGCTAGAGATAATTATCTCCTTTTCTGACAATCAAAAAATGCCATCTTTGGTCGGTTCAGCCTCCGGTAAAGGCCAAGGCTTAGTTTGGCTATCTATCCCAGGAGATGCATGTTCTCAATTATGGGATGGGCCACGTGGCTGACCCCTCTCCAGGGTCAGAGGCTCTGGACGAGAGAGAGAGAGAGAGAGAGAGAGAGAGAGAGAGAGGGGAAAGATCTGGAATTCTCCAGGGTTGGGCCTTTTGCGCAGAACGGATGAGAGTCCAGTGGTGGGATTCAAATTATTTTAATATCGGTTTTGTGGGTGTGACTTGGTGGGCATGGTGTGGCTTGGTGGGCATGGCAGGGGGATACTGCAAAATCCCCATTCTCTCCCCACCCCACAAACCTGCTTTCCTGCTCCATTCTCCTGTGCAAGCAACAAAGGAGACCCAGCTGATTAGCTGGGACTCAATGGGAGGCAGAGAATAGATGGAGTTGGCAGGGCCAGGCAGAGGTGGTATTGGCCGGTTCTCCAAACTACTCAAAATTTCCGCTACCGGTTCTTCAGAACTGGTCAGAACCTGCTGAAGACCCCCTCTGGATCAGACCAACATGGGGGGGAAGAGAGTTTCAGATAAGTCTATGCCCCCGCAATAATGCATTCTTGCATTCCCCACCCCCCTGTACTTGTAGAAGAGCAGACAGAGCTGGGGAAGGAGTTAAGTGCATCATTAGCCTAAAGTCGTTATGTTCCCACAAACGTTCAAGTCCAGCCCATCCTGTATTCTGCTGACTCTTATCTGGCACCAATTTAGTGTTGAATTTTAGGGGACTGGATCTTGGCTTGAATAAATCTTCTGTGCTACAGTTAAGGGATAGTCCAGGTACTTTTGCAGTACAGTCGTCTTCGATTTACAACATTTCATTTAGTGACCATTCAAACTTACAACAGCACCGAAAAAAGCGACTTATGACCTTTTTTCACCTTACGACCATTTGTAGCATCCCCATGGTGATGCGATTTACATTCAGAAGCTTGGCAACTGACTCATATTTATGATGGTTACAGTGTCCTGAGGTCTATTGTGACCTTCTGACAAGCAAAGTCAATGAGGAAGCCTGACTCGCTTAACAACGCTGTGACTAACTTAAGAACTGCAGTGATTCCCTTCACCGCTCTGGTCAAAAAGAAAAAAAAACAAAAGGTCATAAAAATGGGGCCAAACTCGCTCAACGACTGTCTCGCTTAGCAAAAAAAGAAATTCTGGGCTCCGTCGTGGTCATCTGTCAAGGGCTACCTTGTACACCGAATGTCCTCCTAAGCGCTCAGTCGCCCCTACGGCACCTGAAATCGTTTCTGCATTTTTTCTGGCAACGCTTCAAGAGTGAAGGGAAGGAAAGCATGTTGAGTCAGCTCCCGCTTGGATTATATGGCGAGGTGTCACGTGACTGCACCCATGGGGGGGGGCGTCCCCTCCCTCCCCCATCCTTGTCCTATTGTTTCTTTTATTTTTCTTATATGTATCCATGTATTCATAACTATGTTTTTACTTATACCTAATATCTTGTAAGCAATTGACAAGCCAAATAAAATAAAATAAACAAAACAAAATAAAATAAAATAAAATAAAATAATAAATATTTATGTGCTGGGAAAGCCCTGTTGACTGAAAATAGCTTCCTCTACAACCTTATGCTTCTGTTGGCGGCTGGCCAATCCCAGGGCTGCCAAGATGCAGGACTTCATCGCTCAGTCAGGCTGGGCTGTTCAGCCTCCGCTTTGGAGGTTTCTGCCAACTCTCCCAGCTTCTGTAAAAGGTAGCCTTCTGAACTCAACCCGGCTGCCCTTCTGCCAGGGCTGCAAAGCTCTTTGGTAAAGGTTGAATGACTATGGAGATTCTCAGTCGTCCAGGTTGTCCCAAAGTTTACTTTACTCTAATTTACTTTATTGTCATTGCACCTCGTACAACGCAATTAAATACATATTCAGTGTACATTATGACTTTGAAAATAAACACAAACACACATCCTTCACATTCTATACAATTGAATTGAAAACCCCTGATATTGCATTAATATTGCACCATACAGTAGAATTCAAAAGAGTTACTGCCCTGGGATAAAAGCTCCTTCAGCTCTTAACTGGACTTTCTTGTTTTTCTTTGAATAGAATAGAATAGAATAGAATAGAATAGAATAGAATAGAATAGAATAGAATAGAATAGAATAGAATAGAATAATCCATTCAAAGAATAGCATAGCATAGCATAGAATTATCCATGTGTAGAATAGAATGGCATAGCATAGCATAGCATAGCATAGCATAGCATAGCATAGCATAGCATAGCATAGCATAGAACAAAACAGAATTCTTTATTGGCCAAGTGTGATTGGACACACAAGGAATTTGTCTTGGTGCAAATGCTCTTGGTATATATAAAAGAAAAGATACATTCTTCAAGAGTCAAGAAGTGGGAGGGGATGGGTGATAAGGAGTGATGAGAAGATTAATAGCAATAGTAGTGCAGACTTTGTAAATTGTTTTACAGTGTTGAGGGAATTATTTGTTTAGCAGAGTGATGGTGTTTTGGGAAAAAACTCCCCTTGTGTCTAGTTGTTCTGGTGTGCAGTGCTTTACAGCGTCCTTTTGAAGGTAGGAGTTGAAACAGTTTATGTCTGGGATGTGACAGGTCTGTAAATATTCTCACAGCCCTCTTTTTGACTGTATACAGGTCCTTCCATGGAAGGCAGGTTGGTAGTAATTGTTTTTTCTGCAGTCCTAATTACTCTCTGGAGTCTGTGTCTGTCCTGTTGGGTTGCAAAACCGAACCAGACAGTTATAGAGGTGCAGATGACAGACTCAATAATTCCTCTGTAGAAGCTTCTTGGATGAGAAGGGAAGCATCTTCAAATTAAAACCAGAAAGTCCAGTTTGCCTCTTGAAATAAAAAAAGCACCTTTGGGACTCTGTGCTGAAAAATGCAGCGTAGTCACAAATAGTTAGTTTAGTAATCTTTTGAAGTTAGAACATCACTGAAAAAAGGGACTTATGACTGTTTTTCCACACTTATGACCATTGCAGCCTTCCCCTTGTCCTGTGATCAAAATTCGGATGCTTGGCAACTGACTCCTATTTACGACGGTCGCAGTGACAGACCCAGGGTTATGCGATTGCCTTTTGCAATATTCCGACAAGCAAAGTCCATGGGGAAACCCAGTTCAGTTAACAACCATGGGACTAACCTAACAACTGCAGTGATTCAGTTAAGGCCTGGGGGAAAAAAAAACTGGAAAAATTGGGGGGAATAAAATAGAAAAAAAAAAACAACGGTTTTTTCCACCCTAATTTTTCCATTCCCCCGCCCCCGCAGGCCTTCATCTCTAGTTGTAAACCAAGAAATATCTCCAGCACCACAATGCCACAGGAGAAATCAAATCCAGCTATAACTTAAGCCCTAGGCAATATTGAGTCTTAGCATGATCCTAGCAAGGCGAAGGAGCTTTGGACAACAAGGCCAATCACTTCCAGGGAGAGCCAATTTTAATTGTAGATGGGCTTGTATTTCTTCCTGAACTGGCTCATAAATTGGGGGGGGGGGGTCGAGATGTGTGTGTGTCAATCATAAAATTAATGAAAAAAAAATTACACGTAGCAGCTGATAAATATTATAGTCTGCAGAGGGTGGCATGACCGGATAACCATTCTTGGGCAACAGAGGTGCAGGCTGGTGACCACTCCTGTTACAGCTGACTTTCTAAGCTGACAGGCCAGCACTGAAGTTAAAAGAATAACTGGATAACACCGTTGAAAGGGACCTTGGAGGTCTTCTAATCTAACCCCCTGTTTAAGCAGGACGGTCACGGTTACTACACCAGGGGTATCAAACTCAATTTCATTGAGGGTTGCATCAGGGTTGTGTTTGACCTTGGTGGGATTTGGCCAGGGTGGGCATGGCGAGCTCAACGTCACTCATGTCGAGGGCGCCAGTGGTGGCCTGAGCACACTGTCAGTGAAAATGGGCTCCCAAGCTCCGTTTTAGGCTGCGACTGCCTCCTGCAACCCTCCCTCTGCCTGCAAAAACGAAGCTCCATTTTCGCGGGCAGACATACTGCGGGCCAGTCTTTAGTTGTATCCAGGGCGGCCCTGTGGGACTTGAGTTTGACACCCTTGCTCTATATTGTTACTGTTACACTATAATGTTTTGGACAAATGGATGCCCAATCTCTTCTTAAAACCTCCAGTGATGGAGCACCTACAACCTCTGAAGGCAAGGCGTGCCACTGCTTAATTATTCTCACTCAAGACATTTCTCCATATGTTCTTGCAGTCAACCCAATTTATTCAACACGGCAGAGACTCCCAGCTCTTCTGCATCTGCTCCAACCATAGCCTCGTAGATGACTCCTCTCTTTCCTCCCACCTCTGGAATTCATGCTTCTGTTTGTGTCTGGTGCTCTGAGCCCATCTGCCTGACCGCCAGCCTGCCCATGACCACAGCTATTGCCCTTTTGACACTCGTCTACCTACCCTTCAGTTGGCCCCTGGCAACATCCTTCAGAGAAGCCAGGCTAAGGTCAACAAAGCTGCAACCTTCCCTCTCCCAGGCTTTCAGAGGCACCGAGGGTCATTCCTTACATGTCGGGAACGTAAATCTGTCCTAAATCAACATAGTTCTCGAGCTTCAAGAGAGCTGGGATTAGAAAACACATTTCCTCCCCCTTCCTCAATGAGAAAACAAAACGCAGACATTCAAACCATTATTCAAGGTGAACCTATATTCTGCATTCAGGCAGTATTTATTTATTTTGTTTATTCATTTGATTTGTCAATCGCTTACAAGATATCAGGTATAAGCATAAACATGAGTAAGAATAAAGGAAATAGGTAGGAATAAATGGGTAAAATAGGGACGGTAGGCACAATTGTGCAGTTATCCATGGCTCTTACACAGACCTCTTAGGAATGGGGTGAGGTCAATAGTGGATAGTTTAAGGTTAAAGGAGTGGAGGGTTTGAGGAGATATAGCGATCCATGGGGTAAACGAAGCAGCTGGGTTCACACAACAACACTGATAACAGTTGGTTTATCTTATCTTATTTTATTTTATCTTATCTATCTATTTGTTTGCTGCCCAGCATATCACAAGGCAACTTTGGGTAGCATATAACATTAAAGGTAAAAGGTAAATGTTCCTCTGGCACATGTGTGCTAGTAGTTTCCGGCTCTAGGGGGCAGTGTTCATCTCTATTACAAAGCCAAAAAGCCAGTGCTGTCCAAAGACATCTCCATGGTCATGTGGCCAGCATGACTAAACATCGGAATGCACTGGCACAGGGAATGCTGTTACTTTCCCAACAAAGTGGTCCCTATTTTTCTACTTGCATTTTTTTTACATGCTTTCAAACTGCTAGGTTGGCAGAAGCTGGGACAAGGAACAGGAGCTCATTCCGTTATGCAGTGCTAGGGATTCGAACCACCAAACTGCTGACCTTTCTGATTGACAAGCTCAGCATCTTAGCCACTGAGCCACCAGTGTCCTTTACATCATTAAAAGGAAACCATAAATAGATAGATGATAAGACAGACAAAGATAAATACGGTGAATGTATCAAATCACATTCAAACTGCAATAAAATTCAAGTTATAACTAAAGATAGGAAGGAAGGGAGCAGAATTTATGGAGGGGAGGAGAGATGGGAACTGCTATTAGTCTATCAACCAGTGAGAAATTCCCAAGAGCCAGATCTTCAGGCTTTTGCAAAAAAAGAAAGGCGGATGGGAGTCCATCTCACCACCAGGGACAAGATCTTCCTAAAGGCAGGAGTCACGGCAGAAAGGGCGCTTCTCCAGGACCCCACCAGCTGAAATTCCTTCACTGATGAGATCTGCAGCATGCCTCTCCTGCCATCGCAGGTGTCCTCTCACCATGTCTCTTAGGGGTGAGAAGGTTCTTCAAGTAAACTGGATCTATGCCAAGCAGGTCTTTGGAGGTAATAACCCTCACCTTGAATTGCACCCGGAAGCCAACCATCAACCACTGCGGCTCTCGGTGCAACATGAGCCACCAAAAGGGTCCCAACAGACTGTCTGTACTACTCCACTCTGCACCAGTTGACATTTCCAAATGCTTTTCAAGAGTAGTCAGACCGGCAAGTTGCAGGAGGCCATTATGTAAGCAACTAACCTGAAGCTGGATCCTATAAAAACTCTTAGAAAGAGAATCAGAAAATCTACACTCTAATTGACATGGAGATAAATTGCTTCAAAACAGGTGAGTCCAGTTGCTGGGACTTCTTGTAAGCTTATCCTGTTTATATATCCTAGATATTGTTTGTTTGTTTTTTTATCCTGTTTACCAAGACCTTGAATTGCCCCCAGGAACAAACCAGCAGCCAGTGCAGCTCTCAGAACAATGGTGTAACATGGACCGTGTGCCTGTGCCACCATACTCTGCACCAGTTGATGTTTCCAAACACTTTTCAAGAGTAGTCAGACTGGCAAGCTGCTGGAGGCCATTATGTAAGCAACTAGCCTGAAGCTGGATCCTATAGGAATCTTAGAAAGAGAATCACAAAGTCTACGCTCTATCTGACACGGGGACACATTGCTTTAAAATGAACGAGTCCAGTTGCTAGACTTCTTGTAAGTTAATCCTGTTTATTTATCCCCAATACATTTGCGTGTTTGTTGATTCTGTTTATTGATCTTCAGTAAAAATTGCTTAATTTTGTTGTTGTTGCAAAATTGTGCTTGGAAAATAATAACTTTTGCTTCAAGAACAGGAGCAAAAACAAAGCAAAGATTAAGATATATATTGTGTGACTTCACTTTCTAGACCTGTACATATTGCATAAGCCCATTAGAGAGATGTTTGACTTGGTTTTTAGAGGGTGGGTGAATATCATCCATGGTGCAATTTAACAGAAAATATAACAGTCTGTTGGTCTTTTTCACAGATTGTTTTAAAAGATTAAAAATCCACACTTATATTTGTGAGTGTTCATTCCGCATCCAACATTCACTAATGCATACAGCTGTCAACATAAAATCCCTCATTACACCTTATTAATGCCCGTTTTCTCAATGCTGCTTTTAGTTAAGTATGTATTTTAATGCAAGATTTTAAAGAACTTTTTTTTTCTAGCATATGCTCTCTTTAGTAAAAAAAAAACAAAAAAACACCCTGCTTTTTAGCATTTACAAACACATGTTCTTTTCCAGGCACATCTGTCAACCAAATTTCTTTTGGTTCAGACGCTGGAACAGAGAAAAACAAGATACCATCAAGTTCAGGAAGCAGAAAGCAACCATTTCGTGAATCTTCCAACTGCCCACTCCAGAAACATCACTCAAATACTTGTGTCCACATCTAAAACAATAAACTCCCTAATTAGCCCACAAATTACTGTTTCGCCAACACAGAGATTCTGTTGTTTAGGAAACCGATTTAGCAGTTCCAGGGCAATTTCACGGTTTGCTGATGATGGCTAAAAGAAGACTAAATGGAGCCTTCTTCACATTTCCATTGCTGACATCTTCAGCAAACAGAATCAAAGCTGAGATCTGAACCACAAGCCACTCCAAGAATCCAATAAATCTCAGCCAGGGCTAATCCATGGATGATAGACAGCATACTGCCAAGCTATGTCGGTTGCAGTTCCCTAACATGTAGCATCCTAATTTAATTTAAAAGCATGGCAGCCATTTTGGAATAGTGCAGGCACCTCCAAACTTGGCAACTTTAAAGACTGGTGGGCTTCAACTCCCAGAATTCCCCAGCCAGCAATAGCAACAAAGATGGTTACGGGAAGTGGAGGCTAAAACATATGAAGAGCCATTGCAGTACTTGGGTAGGTCAAATTTCATGAAAAGAAGGAATTGGGGTGACATGACAGCGGTGTTCCACTATTTGAGGGGCTGCCACAAAGAAGAGGGTGATCAACCTGTTCTCCAAAGAGAATAGTAGTTCTATAATGGCAGATAGGACAGCACTCCAGAGGGTGAACACCATTGCCCAGAGGATCATGGGTTGCCCTCTCCCCTCTTTGGAAGAGCTTTATAGCTCCTGCTGCCTTAAGAAAGTTCAAAACATTCTCAAAGATCCATCTCATCCTGGGCACCCCCTTTTTTTGAACTATTACCATCTGGCAGACAGTACAGGATAATAAAAACAAGGACAAACAGGCTGAAAAACAGCTTCTATCCCAGGGCAGTAGCTCTTTTGAATTCTGCTGTATAATGCAGTGTTGGGGCGATGTCGGGGTTTTCGGTTCAATGTGTGGAGGGTGAAGGATGTGTGTCTGTGTTTATTTTCATGGTCATGATGTGCCCTGAAGATGGGGTTTGATTTTGTTGTACGAGGTGCAAGGACAATAAAGTAAAGTAAAATAAACAAAGCACCAGAGGGCAGGACAAGAAGCAACAGATGGAAACTTATCAAGGAAAGAACCAAGCTAGAACTAAGGAGGAATTTCTTGACAGTTAGAACAATTAATCAGAAGTTGTGGCTGCTCTATCACTGTGGAGCTTTTTAAGGAGAGATAGGACAATCACTTGTCTTATTGCTATGACCTTGAGAATGGATTTATCTTGGGTTTTTCCTCAAGGATCTTCGGCAAGTGTTGTTTTTTAAGTTGTTGGGTTAGGATATTTTGTTGCAAGGAATGCAAAGTTTTGCTTTTACTGCCTACTGTATATCTCTTTGGTGTGGTTAAGTGGGGGCGGGCTGGAAAACGTTTTAAAATATTTCAGACGAACCACTAGGAAAAAGCTGATTTCTTGAGCATTAGAACAGTTAATCCGTGGAAGGCTTGTCTCCAGAGGTTGTGGGTGCCTTAGAACAGACTGAACAGCCCTTTGTCTGAAAAGGTATAGGGTCTCCTGCTGGAGCAGGGGGTGAACAGATTAATAGTGTTGGAAGGGACCTTGTAGGTCATCTAGTCCAGCCCCCCCCCCCACGCCCAAGCAAGAGACCCTCCACCATTTTTGATAGATGGCAGTCCAATCTCTTCTTGAAAGACTCCGGGGATGAAGCTGCCACAACTTCCGAAGGCAACTTCTGTTCCCTGGGTTGATGGTTCCCACGGTCAGAAAATTTCTCCTGATTTCCAGGTTGAATCTAGAAGTCCTCCAAGGTCCCATATTCCAACTTGGTTATTCGGTGATTAAGGCCTCAAGCCAGAAACTGGGGGGCCGTGAGTTCTAGTCCCACCTTAGCTACGAAGTCAGCTGGGTGATCTTGGGCCAGTCGCTTTCCTCTCCGTCCTGGGAAGGAGGCACTTCATTCTGCCAAGCCAGCTCCTTCGAAAGCCTCCTGTGAAAAGGCTCAGTGGAAGAATTCGACCCGGCGGAGTTTCCTTTTGTCCCATAAAATCTCCAAGAGGCTTGTAAACTCCTTGTGAATTAGCCCAGATTTATTACATGTATTTGAAGCAATACCCAGAGGGACCGTTAAGCTCTCCCAATGTGGCTCTCCCAACCCCCGCAGCCTTTTTAAGATGCATTTTAATTTCCTAGGAAAAGCGGGAGCTGTTTTGGAAAGCCAGACATCTACGAGGCTCTTCACCCAGAAGGAAAAGCGGTTGGTCAGGGATTATCCCTACCAGCTGTCCTTCAGATGTGTTGGGACCACCCTTCCCATCATTCTTAGCTGGGAACACTGGGAATTGTAGTACCACTCTATCTGGAGAAAGCCAGGCAGCCTGGCTTCCTATAATCTTCCGTACCAGGGGAAAAAAAAACAGATTTCCTGGTTTTCCCTCTATCCTATCATAGTGCTCCCCCCCCCATTAAATTCCTTTTATCACAAACCAGCCATCTTTCTTATGCTAATGGCCACACAAGGCGTGAAAATTTCCTCCCCCCCTCTCCATTCTTTATGGGCTGTGAAGATGTCACTAATGAGGATTTTTGTTAGCAACGCCCCCCCTAAATAGGCTAAAATTACAATATCCATTCTGCTGAACTTTAATGCTCCCTTTGTGGGCAAGAGTACAAACCAGGGATAATTGTAGGGTCCAAAGTAGATTAGATGCACACAGCACCTTGGAGTGCTGGAGAAATTACAGAAATGGACATGTAACACATATAGTACACATATAGACTGGGTGAAACCAGGCTCAATAGCAGTAACTGTGAGAGGCATCTTGGAGTCTTAGTGGACAACCAGCTAAATAGGAGCCATCGGTGTGCAGCAGCCACCAAAAAAAAAACCTAATTAACTAACTAACTAATTAACAGAGGGATACAATCAAGATCAAGGGAGGTACTAACACCATCCTATAAAGCCTTAGTTAAGACTACACCTAGAGTACTGCATCCAGTTTTGTTCACCACATTATAAAAAAGATGTTGAGACTCTAGAAAAAGTGCAGAGAAGAGCAACCAGGATGATTAGGGGACTGGAGGCTAAAACATACAACGAACAGTTGCAGGAACTGGGCTTAGCTAGTCTAGTAAAGAGAAGGACCAAGGGAGACAGGATAGCAGTGTTGCAATACTTGAGGGGCTGCCACAGAGAGGAGGGGGTCAAGCTATTCACCAAAGCACCTGAAGGCCAGACAAGGAATAATGGATGGAAACTGAACAAGGAGAGATTCAACCTGGAAATAAGGAGGAATTTTGTGACAGTGAGAACAATCCACCAATGGAACAGAAGTTGCCCTCGGAAGTTGTGGGAGCGCCATCACTTGAGACTTTCAAGAAGAGATTGGACTGCCATTTGTCAGAAATGGTGTAAGGTCTCCCGCTTGGGTGGAGGGTTGGACTAGATGACCTATAAGGTCCCTTCAGGGGCGGGATTCAATATTTTTAATAACCGGTTCTGTGGATGTGGCTTAGTTGGTGGGCTTGGTGGTCATGTGACTGGGTGGGCATGGCCACCTCAACATCACTCATGTCAAGGGGCGCTTTTCCTTGCCTGGCCTCTCATGACAGTGGAGGTGATGCAACAGTCATAAGTGTGAAAAATGGTCATAAGTCACTTTTTTCAGTGCCACTGTAACTTTGAATGGTCACTAAATGAACTGTGTAAGTCAAGGATTACCTGTACAAAAATACAAAAAGCTTCTTTGCTTGCAAAAAGCTGCCCTAAATACCAATCATTAGATTAAAAAGACCTGCAAGTGGGAGTTACAAATCAGGCAGGATGCCAGAGTACCTTGAGGAATTAAAATAATTAAAATGCAGTGATAACTATTAAGCAGCCAACTCTTGCTCATAAAGTGAAACCCTTTAGCAGAGTGGTTATTTAAGCTCTCCAGAAAAATCACACCCAGGAAAAGCAATCCTTAGATCCATTTGTACCACTTAAAGCTGGTCTTACTCACTTCACTAGATATCCTAAGGAAACCATCCAGATTTAAGGAAAGGTCACATGCCCCCCAGAAAGGCAATAAAAAAATCAGTGCCAAGCTTGCATCCTTCCTCTTGGAAGTATACCCCAAAAGGACAGGGCCAGATAGTACTAAAGCAGTGAGGAAGACCCCCTCCCCATATGGAAAAAGAAACCATGAGGCAGGAAAAAATTCAAACACAACACAAATAATTAAATCACAACAGTAGCTGTTGCTTGTTGAAGCTGAATAGGGAAAATTATCCCATCAATAAACACAGAATTAAACTTCACCAAGCACAGAATTAATCTTTGCCAAAAACCAGTTTTAGACCAAAACTCAGAAAGGGTTTATAAACTCACATTTGAATGTCAATTTTTCTAGCTAGCCAAGAAGCCTTGCTGAATTCATCTTGGTTCCCTGTCACTAAAAGCTTTGCTTCATTATTCAATTATTTCTTCAAAGTGCTGATTGTCCAGGGAAGTATTTCCTCCCAACAGCAGTGTAAAAATCTTAAAACAACCCTTCCCCTTTAAGAAAGCCAAGCCCCCAAAGCTCCAGAGACAGGAAGTCTAGGCTGTCTGCCAAGAATGTAATAAGGGTGGAAAAAAACAAAAGGAGATTGCTTCTAACTACCAGTTCTCCTGAACTGCTTAGAAAGTTAACAAGGGGTTCTATAGAACCGGATAGAACCAGTAAATCCCACCCCTGGGTCCCTTCCAACTCTGATTATCTGTTATCTGTTAACCCACCACCCTTTTACAGGTACTCTTTGACTTAATAACAGTTCCCTTGGTGACCATTGAAAGTTACAACGGCACGGAGGAAAGTGACTTATGACCGTTTTTCGCACTCATGAGCATTGCAGCATCCCCAGGTTCACGCGATCCAAATTCAGACATTTGGCAAGTGGCTCGTATTTATGACCGTTAGAATAGATAGAATAGAATAAACAGTGCTAGAAGGAACCTTGGAGGTCTTCTAGTCCAACCCTCTGCTTGCAGTAGGTATGATTCCCTTTTGCGATGGGGGATGGCGGATTCATTTAACAACCATATCTAGGAAATGGAGACCACCCTCTAGAGTTGGACATGACTGGACAGGGGAAATCTTTACCCTTTTTTTATCCCTATTCCAACTTATCTTGTTTTTACAGATTCACCAGAAACTTTCTTATCTTTCAGCTTTAACCATAAATCCAAATAGAGAATAGAGTAGAACAGAGCAGAATAGAACAGAATGAAATGGAAATAGACTAGAATAGAATAGCATAACATAGCATAGCATAGCATAGAATAAGAGTAGAGTAAACAGAACAGAACGGTACAGAATTCTTTATTAGCCAAGTGTGATTAGCCAAGTCATTGAATTTGATACTCAATGAACTTTGATGCGAAAACTTTTTCCCAGTATGTTTGTTTGGTACTCAATGCACCAGCTAGAACTTGTCAAGTTATCAGCTGCCTTGTATATACCCTCACTAGCCTCAGGGTAAAAATGTGTTGGACACCCATCGTTTTTTGGGGACTCCTCGTGCCTTCCACAATCAATTAACTATGAGTATCGAGGTACCACCGTACCTGGATCTTCCGCCTGATGCCCACCAGAATCTCCTCCAGTTATCAGAAATCATGTCTTTTGGAAGGACATGTATTTTTCCCTCCCCAGGAGTTTTCATCTTTTATGCAGCAATTGGAACCCCTATTTTTCTCTGTGAAGTCTAAGGTGCTGCTGAATGGGAAGACCGGGGCCAGGGACTGCTTTGAATCACACCAGTGACAACACCAGGAATGGATGTCTGGATTCCCTCAACCAAAGGGGGGGAATGGGAGAGAAAAATGCCTATTTTCCCTTTTTGTGCCCCCTTTTTATGGTAGCTTCCTCTTGGTCTCGCCCCCAGCCCGCTCCCAGCAGCTGTGGACCAGGTGAAAGAAGTCAAAGGGTCTCCATCATTGGGGACCGATTCTAATTGCTTCCCAGCTCTCCATCCTGTCCTCCCCTTCATCCCGATGCCTGTCCTCTTTGAAGTTAATGACAAAATGACATCTTGCCCTCCCCTCCCCCTCTTCCTGCCTGCTAAAAATGGCAGCCCCTTTTTCACCTTAAGGGACTGTTGCTTAGCTCCATTTTAAGGCTCTCAACAGGCGACTGCGTGCAAAGAATGCATCTCCCATCTGGGCTGGTTCTTGCATTCTCAGCCAAAGGTGAGAGTTATATTTCCCGTATTAAATGAACGCAACACAACGACATGCAGTGGTGGGATTCAAATATTTTTGTACTACCGGTTCTGTGGGCATAGCCTGGTGGGTGTGGCAGGGGAAGGATACTACAAAATCTCCAGTCCTGTTCTGACCCAGGCTTCGTCAAACGTAATTAAACACAAACTTGTTTTAAAAGCAAAGCCTATTTTTAATGCAACGCTGGGAATTCTTTTCCTTCGCAGCCAAAACTAACTTAAACAGTTCTCCAAGATAAGCACATGCCTGTCAGTGCTGTGGAATGCTGTCAAAAACAGAAGTCTCCAAAGTAATTATAACAGTACCAGAAAAAAAAACGACCAGAATGCACAAGGCTTCAAGAAGGACTCAGAATTTAATTGACCTGCTTTGCTTCCTGCAAAGCGTTCGTCATTGAGGTCTGACTTTTATCCCTTATGGGAGGGGCAATCACCTCCCAGCCTTACTCCCGAGTCGCCCCCTCTGCTTCAGCTGCTCTGGCCTTCTGGCAGCTCTGCTCACATGCATACTGGGAACAGGCTCCCCTGGGTCTTCTGCCTCGCTGCTGCCAGACTCCGAAGTCTCCGAAGGCAGCACCTTGCTCCCTGACGGTCCTGGCCCCATCCCTGCGTCAGATGCAGGACCCTTGTCCAAGTCCTCTCCAGACTCCCTGACTGGTCCTCTTTCTTCCTCACTGTCCGACTCTGCTGCGTTCTGCACCGGCTGCTGGCGAACCACAACAAGTCTCTCCCTACCTCACTAACCTGCTTTGCAGCTCCGTTCTCCTGTGCAGGGCAACAAAACAAGACCCAGCTAATCAGCTGGGACTTGGGAAGCGAAGAATAGATGGGGGCAGGGCCAGTCAGAGGTAGTATCTGCTGGTTCTCCGAACTACTCAAAATTTCTGCTACTGGTTCTCCAGAACTAGTCGGAACCTGCTGAACACCACCTCTGTGGAGGACAGGCTTTTAAGAAGCAAATGCAGCCCGTATACAGAATGCACAGGCTGAAGGGAAAGAAATTTGTGGTGAAAACAGCCCCATCATCTTAAGGATGCAATGCTGGCCACGTTGGGTGGTTTGGTGGCCTCCGTACACACAGTGAAAAGCAAGCTTCTCCATCCAGCCATTATAGGTAGCGCGCGACCTGCGACCAACATTTCTGTGGCTAAGTTTGTGGGAGTTTGCCCCAATTTCACAATCTTTCTTGCCACGGATGTTAAAGGAAATCACTGGAGCTGCTAGGTGAGTTACAGGTTTGTTTAGTGAATCTTGGTTTCCCCCCGCCCCGTTTGACTTTGCTTGTCAAAAGATCACAAAAAGTGGTTTCACATGACCTGGGGGAGACTTGCAACCCTCATAAATACGAACCGGTTGCCAAGCCTCTGAATTTTGATCACATGATCAGGGGACGCTCCAAAGGTCGTAACTGTGAAAAAAGATGATAAGTCACATTTTTCAGTCGCATTGTAACTTGTCACTAAACCAACTGTTGTAAACTGAGGACTACCTGTATTGAACTGCAGTATAGAGCCCACTATACATTCTATTCTGTTCTGTTCTGTCCTATCCTATTCTGCATTCTATTCTATTCTATTCTATTCTATTCTATTCTATTCTATTCTATTCTATTCTATTCTATTCCATTCCATTCCACTCTACTCACTCTACTCTACTCTACTCTACTCTACTCTATTCTTCATTCTATTCTATTCCTGAATTCTCTATTCTAGTCTATTCTATTCTGCATTCTATTCTGTTTCTGAATTCTCTATTCTAGTCTACTATTTTCTACTTGTTTTGTTATTCTATTCTATTTTGCATTCTATTCTATTCTCTCTTCTCTTCTCTTCTCTTCTCTTCTTTTCTTTTCTCTTCTTTTCTTCTCTTCTCTATTCCATTCCATTCCATTCCATTCCATTCTGAATTCTATTCAATTCTATTTCTGAATACTCTGTTCTGTTCTATTCTAGTCTATTTTCTACTCATTTTGTTATTCTATTCTATTCTATTCTATTCTATTCTATTCTATTCTATTCTATTCTATTCTATTCTATTCTATTCTATTCTATTCCTGAATTCTATTCTATTTTCTCCTTATTGCAGAAAGTTTCATTAATGCAGACCCCCCCAATGCTTATCATGAGAACATTTTGTCTCTTTTTGTCTACTTTCCACTTGGTTTCTTACTGTCTCCTGGTCAGTGGAGATGCCCGGGAGGTACCAGAAATGCCAAATTCAGAATGGTTAAGCTACCATCAGACAAATCTGATTGCAACCGTTGTTTCTTCTTTAATTTTCTGTAAACACACAGGATCTGACACACAAATCCTGCAGTGTCATAAAACAGGGATACGTGTATGCTGCATGGATCTTCACCCCGCTCTGATCTCCAATTTAAACGATTTCTCCCAAGAGGCTCACCATGAATTTTATAGGGCATAACTAACACCGATAAACAGACTTGATAAGAAGGCCTTATTAACCAACTGGTGGCCTGCTTGTTTTATAAATTCTTCCATTCTCAAATGCGGAAGGAAACAGGGAGTTGCATAATTAAAGGCATCAAAGGATGCGTTTATGTCGGGGGCTCTCTTTTCCAGCCAACTTGCAAGGAGACTTGAAGATACGGCAAAGGAAGCTCCAGGATGGCTGTAAAGATAACAACACACAGAATAACAAGAGTTGGAAGGGACCTTGGAGGTCTTCTAGTCCAACCCCCTGCTCAAGCAGGGCACCATATACAATTTGAGATTGTGGCTGTCCATTCTCTTCTCAAAAACCTTAACTCCTGGAGGCAAGCTGTTACACTGCTCAATTGTTCTCACTCTTAGCAAGTTTCTTTTTAATTCCAGGTTGCTTCTCTCCTTGGTTAGTTTCCATCCATTGTTTCTTGTCCTGCCTTCCGGTGCTTTGGAGAATAGGCTGACCCCCTCTTCTTTGGGGCAGCCCCTCAAATATTGAAACACTGCTACCATGTCACCCCAGTCCTTCTTTTCTCCAGACTAGCCAAACCCAAATTCTGCAGCTGTTCTTTATATAGTTTAGTCTCCAACCCTTCAATCTTAGTTGCGCTTCTCTGCACTTTTTCCAAAAATCTCAACATCTTTTTTGTATATTCAACAAAAACGTTGAAAACAAAGAAGATGTTGTCTAGTCAACATCGTTTTTGTATACTATTCCATTAATATGTATCAATTGCAAAGTGTTATCTAATCTCCCATATTTCTCCGATCCATGTTGTTAAATTTATTTTAGCGGTTACAAATATGGAACTGTGAATTATTTCAAGTTCAGTTTCAGGTTTTATTTTTCCTGCCTATAGTCTAACTGATCCCTTTGCCACATCTGTGCCACCTCGTTGAAACTGCAATAAAATCTGCATATAGTTTAGCATGCATGTCTAACAGAAGCAGATTTGGCGCCCAAGCCTCCACCAACATACTTCTGTATGCATTTTTTTTCTCTCTCTCTCTCCCAGAGCCGTGAACTACACATTGCAAAGTACAATTACATTCCACTCACTTTTAGGTTCAGGAAGTACAAGCTGAGTACATTTTACACCTTAATAGGAACCAGATGGCTATTCCTATACATACACAATTGCTTGGAATAAGATCTTCCGAACAGCGTATTTCAAAGCACAAGCTCTTTTGCAAACTGTGCTAAATAACAAATAATATTTTTTAAAAAACTGATACACCTAAGAATCTTGATGACTCAAATTGTCTCAAATTTTAATTGAGCCCCCACCAACCCCATCACAGAACGAGCAAATTTGGATTCTATCTGCCACTTTCTGATTACTCTTTACACAAGATGCTTAGCAAAACAAACAAACCAACAAAACCTGGCTTGCAGATCCAACAAACCATAACAAATACAGAGCTTTTTATAGTTTTCGGATCATGGGAACCCCACTGAGTTAGCTCAATGTAGACAGTGAACCCAGAAAACGGGTTTACATTAGTAGCCAAGTAGAATGCGATCTGCAAAAGTGGTCTTAGAAACGGTTAGAACAGTTGTGAGAATTGCATATTTGTTCTGACCAAGGCTTCCTGAGGCTGTAATTAAGCACACGTTTAGTTAAAACAACTCTTGTTTTATTTCAGTGCTGGGAATTATGTTCATTCCCAGCCTGTAATGAGTCCCAAACGGTCCCTCGAGATAAGCACCCACCTTTCTCTCCTTTGAATTGCTGCCAACAGCTAGAGTGCCAAATGAACTATAAAAAAACCAACCAAAGTACAAAATCCAAACAGAGCTTCAAGGTTTAATCCAAACAGAGTGAACGACTTTGCTTCCTGCAAAGGTTTCACTACCTTTGCACTTCCTTTATACCTTATGGGAGGGCAAAAACCTCCAAGCCTTACTCCAGAGTCACCCCTTTTGTCTCAGCTGCTTTGCCTTCTAGCAGCTGTGCACACACACACACACTGGGAACAGACTTGTTCCTCTGCCTTGCTGCTGCTAGATTCTGGAGACTCCAGAGTCAGCACATAACCCCCAGATGGTCCTGGCCCCATCTCTGCATCGGATGTACGACCCTGGTCCGAGTCCTCCCCAAACTCCTGGACTGGTCCATGTTCCTCCCCAATGTCCAGTTCTGCTGCCGTCTGCACAGGCTGCCGGTGTACTACAACAATATTGCTAGGAACAGTTGCTGGACTTGGGTATGTCTAGTTTGATGAAAAGAAGGACTAGGGGCAACAGGATAGCAGTGTTCCAATATTTGAGGGGCTGCCACAAAGAAAAGGCGCTCAACCTATTCTCCAAAGCACCCGAAAGCAGAATGAGAAGCAATGGATGGAAACTCATCAAGGAGAGAAGCAACGTAGAACTAAGGAGAAATTTTCTCACAGTGAGAACAATTCGCCAGTGGAATAGCTTGCCTCCAGAAGTTGTAAATGCTCCAACACTGGAAGTTTTTAAGAAGAGATTGGAAGGCCATTCATCAGAAATGGTAGAGGAATTCTTGCTTGAGAGGTGGGGGGTGGGGTTGGACTAGAAGACCTCCAAGGTCTCTTCCAACTATGCTATTCTTAGTCTGTTCTTGATTTACAGAAATTTAGGGAAACCGCCAGACAGCTTTTTCAAAAAAAAAAGAAAAAGTAAGCCAACATCTGGTATGCTGCCATGCCCGTGATGGGACCTGGCCGGGACCTACTGAATTCCTAAGGGCACAAGAGCCAGAAGGTTTTCTAAGTTCCTGGTGCCCCGCACCTCCCTGAAGATTCGCCGTGACGAATTCCCACCCCCTCCGCTTGAAAGGGGCCAGCGCTGGCTGTGGCCTTTCATGAAACGGAGCGGGCTGTGTGCCGTAGCCAACCGCTTTCTGCAAAGGCAGAGGTCAGGGGCTGGTGCCCCCGGGGGCCCTGAGGGGGGAAGGAGGAGTGGCCATCTGCTCGGCTACTTACTCAGGGGTCACTGCTCCCGTCACACAACCCATCAGCCTTTAGCTTCCAGGGCCTCTAAGGGAGGGGGAGGGCCGCGGGACAGTTGCATGATGAAAGCTGAGCCCTGATGGGGAGAGACAGGCCAGCCAGAGAGGGGCTAAGTGAAAACAGTCTGAAAAGCACACACACACACACACACACACACACCCACACACAGAGGCCTTCTCTTTGGGCTACGATTGTGTTTGTTTCAGAGAATTCCACTCCCGGCTACTAGCTAGCCTAGCCCGTCTCAAAAAAAAGGCAGCCTGGCGCATGATTTTCCCAGCGTACAACTCTTTTCTATCACAACAGATCTGTTCCCCATCATCCCACCCTCCACACACACGAACACATACACACCTAATTGGGGGTGATGGAATTGCCACCCGACAGCAATTGCAGATTAGGAATAAATTTACTTGCCACCCCTCCTTCCTTCTTCAGAGTAACAGAGATGGAAGGGAACTTGGAGGTCTTTTAGTCCACACACACACACACACACACCGATCAGGAAACTGCCCGCTTAGGAAACTCCACAAATCTAATCAATTTCAATCCGAATTGAGCCAGAAGGGACCTTGGAAGTCATCTAGTCTAGCCCCTTGCTCAAGCACAAGACCCTATACCATTCCAGAAAAGTGGCAGTCCAGTCTCTTCCGAAAAGCCTCCAATGATGGAGCACCCACAAACTTCTGGTGGCAAGGAGTTCCACTGGTTGATTGTTCTTGCTGTCAGGAAATTCCTCCTTAGTCCCAGGTTGCTTCTCTCCTTGATTAGTTTCCATCCGTTGTTTCTTGTCCTGCCTTCAGCTGCTTTGGAGAATAAATTGACCCCCTCTTCATTGTGGTAGCCCTTCAAATCCTGGAATACTGCTAGATGGATTCTGCCTAGGATGGATTCTGTCTAGCATTATTCTAGGATTTGAGGATGCCTAAAATCACAGAAATAAGGACACTCTTTTTCAGATTTTTCTTGGGAGGAAGGGAAAGCAATTGCACAAAATGTGTAAAGCACAAAACTCCAAAGCAAGCAGGAAAACTGAACAGGTAAAACACCAAAGAGATCCGTCCTCGTGTCTCTTTGTATCTTCTGATCTTTGGAGTTTTCAGGTTGCTTTGAAAAAGTACCAACTTATTCCTGATTCCATGCTTGGTCAAGGTAGCTCAGTATAGCTAGTCTTCGACTTACAACAGTTCATTTAATGTCCATTTGAAGTCACAACGGGACTGGAGAAATGAACTTATGACCGTTTCCCCACACTTACGACTGTTTGCAGCATTCCCATGGTCCACATGATCAAAATTCGGAAGCTCCGTATTTATGACGGTTGCAGTGCCCCTTCTGACTAGCAGCGTCAAGCGGGGAACTAGATTCACTTAACAAACGTGTTACTAACTTGGCAACTGCAGTGATTCACTTAACAATGGTGGCAAGAAATGGGGGCAAAAGCTGCTTACAAACTGTCTCACTTAGCAGCAGAAATTTTGGGCTCAACTTTCATCATACGTTGAGGACTAACTGTTCTACTTCCTCGCTGATGAAACAGAGCTTCCAACTTGGGAAGGAGAGGTAGCTTCCTCCGGGGCATCCTGGGATATGGGACCACCGTGGGGAGAGGTCAATAAAGGCAGGGTGAGGAGCAGACTATGTCATTGAAGCCCTGCCCCTCTTAATAGCATCTTAGCAATAGCATTTTAGACTTATATACTGCTTTATAGTGCTTTACAACCCCCTCTAAGCAGTTTACAGAGTCAGCCTCTTGCCTCCCAACAGTCTGGGTCCTCATTTTACCCACCTCGGAAGGATGGAAGGCTGAGTCAACCTGGAGCTGGTCAGGCTCGAACTCCTGGCAGTGGGCAGAGTTAGCTTGCACTACTCCATTCTAACCACTGGGAGGGAGGGAGGGAGGGAAGGAAGGAAGGAAGGAAGGAAGGAAGGAAGGAAGGAAGGAGGAAGGAAGGAAGGAAAGGAAGGAAGGAAGGAAGGGAAGGAAGGAAGGAAAGGAAGGATGGATGGATGGAAGGAAGGAAGGAAGGAAGGAAGGAAGGAAGGAAGGAAGGAAGGAAGGAAGGAAGGAAGGAAGGAAGGAAGGAAGGAAGGAAGGAAGAAAGGAAGGAAGGAAGGAAGGAAGAAAAGGAAGGATTGAAGGAAGGAAGGAATGGAGGGAAGGAAGGAAGGGAAGAAAGGAAGGAAGGAAAGGAAGGATTGAAGGAAGGAAGGAAGGAAGAAAGGAAGGAAGAAAGGAAGGAAGGAAAGGAAGGAAGATAGCAATAGCACTTAAGACTTACTGTATATATATCACTTCACAGTGCTTTTACAGCCTTCTCTAAGTGGTTTAGAGAGTCAGCCTCTTGCCCCCAACAATCTGGGTCCTCATTTTACCCACCTCAGAAGGATGAAAGGCTGAGTCAACCTTGAGCTGGTCAGGCTCAAACTCCTGGCACTGGGCAGAGTTAGCTTGTACTACTCCATTCTAACCACCAGGAAGGAAAGAAGGAAGAAAGGAAGGAAGGAAGGAAGGAAGGAAGGAAGGAAGGAAGGAAGGAAGGAAGGAAGGAAGGAAGGGAAAGGAAAGGAAGATAGCAATAGCGCTTAAGACTTACTGTATATATCACTTCACAGTGCTTTGCAACTCTAAGCAGTTTACAAAGTCAGCCTCTTGCCCCCAACAATCTGGGTCCTCATTTTACCCACTTCAGAAGGATGGAAGGCTGAGTCAACTTTGAGCCTGGTGGGATTTGAACCGCCAAACTGCAAGCAGCCGGCAGGCAGCAGAAGTAGCCTGCAGTACTGCACTCTCACCACTGCACCACCCAGGTTCTCAATGTGTGTGGGGTGGCTGCAGCTACCATTTTTTCCATGCACCCATATTGCATGGGAATACAATTGGGAGTTTTCTATTTATCCTATCCAGGAAATGGGCCCATATCAAGTGAGGGCATGGTCAATTAACTCGACGCTGATTATTTCAAGGTCGGATAAATTACTTTTCTGATTGAGGGCTGCATTCCTTTAGTGGACATCTGCTATGAGTTATATGAAGCCCTGGGCTAAAGCAGCCGTATAGGGGAGCAGAGGCTCAACTTGGTAGAAATACCCTCCCTCCCTTTCTCTCTCTTCCTCCCTCCTTCTCTCCTTCCCTCTGGCTCTTCTGTTTACCCTGACAGCCTCTTCTTTCTCTCCAGCCCGGAGGGAGCAGACAGGGGTCAAGAGTCAAAACTTACCCATGGCAGAGATTCCGAATCAGACAGAAAGTTCCGGGTTCTCGCTCCCTGCCTCCACTTCTTTGTGGTTCCAAAGAGGAAATCTTTTCTAGCCTCTGATCAGGCTTAGTATCTCTCTCTAAATGGAACGCAACTCTTCTCCGAGCCTGATTCTTGCAGAGTTTTCTTTAGCAAGATTTATGGATCAGAAAGGGAGGAGGTTAGAACAACTCTGGCCTTCAAACTCTTTCTTATATGGAATCAACACTCAGGTGGTCCTCGATCTACAACCACAATTGAGCCCCAGATTTCTGTTGCTAAGCGAGCCAGTGGTTAAGTGAGTTTTGCCCCATTTTACAACCTTTCAGTTGTTAAGCAAATCACGGCAGCTGCTAAGCCAGTAAGATGGTTGTTGAAGTGAATCTGGTTCCCTCATTGACTTTCCTTGTCAGAAGGTTGCAAAAGGGGACCACGTGACCCCAGGACACTGCAACCATCATAAATGTGAGTCAGTTGTCAAGCATCCAAATTTTAATCACATAACCACGGAGACACTGCAACGGTCATAAATATGGGTCATCTGCCAAGCTGCCAATGATCACATGACCATGGGGATTGTGATGACCCAGGGTGGGATAAAAAATAAACACGGTCACAAAAAACAGGTGAAGCTCCTTTTATTCCTTCACTTTGCTTCAAAGCTCCAAATATCCTTGACTGGAGACAAAAAACTCCCCCACAGCAGTTACGAAAAGGAGGAAATGCTGTTTAAACTAAAAATGCCCATAAATTATAAAGAGTAAAAACAATACAAACCATACTGAAGCAATTAAGGGAACCAGGCAAGTTAAGGACTTGAAGATGTCCAAAGATATTGGAACACACACTAGGAAGGATGCCAAACTCAGAGAGGAATGATAAACTAGAGATATTTCCATGCTTTGTTTCCAGCACTGGCCCATATGCATGTCCGTCCTTTTAACCAGTTCTCACAGCTGCAGCCCATGAAGAGGATCAAGGCCCTTTCCTTCCCCATAGACCATGCCATTCACGTCTCTCCCTTATCCTCTCCTCCCTGCATGCCTTAGGATGGAGAGGGGATGGGCCTGGGTCCTCCTCTGACTGGTCAGCCGGCCTCTGCCCTTCCCCAGCCTCCTCCACAACCTCCGGAGCCACACTTCCACTCCCTGTTGGCTGTTCCTCCTCTCCCTCAGAGTCAATCTCCACCAAGGGCATGACATCTGGCCTTTGTGTCTCCTGCTTTTATTAACCCAGTAATAAAGCATTTTCAAACATCCCCAAGCTACGGCAAAGCTCCTGGCCTCTCTTTTTTTAAAGGTAGTTCTCGACTTACGCCCAAATGCTCGAATGCTTTGGAGAATAATCTTTCTTTGGGTTTTGTTTTGCGCTTAGTAAACTGAGTTTCTCTTGCTCTGCAAATGATAACACACTGACTGCCTCTTTTCCATCTCCATCAGAGAGATTACAAGCTAAGTTCTCCCCAACTCTTTGGACTTTTGGATATCCAGAAGGACTGGCAGGTTATTAAACACATACCCAAATCATTATCTTCATATTTACCTTTAGATAAGCTTGAAGTGAAAGAAAAGGTGTTTCGATTCTGCTTTTGTAAGATGCCACCAAAATATGAAAGTGGACAATTTTTGGTGTGTGTGTGAATGCTGCTGCTATTTTTTTTCCATTACTTGAGTTCTAAACTTTGACAGCCTGCTGCCTCGCACACTTGCAATGGATTTAGATACTCACTTTTCCTTAGTTATCTACACTGAATTGCAGCAAAGGCATTTCGATGAGAGACTAGAATTCTTTAATCTGATGGCTGTCCCCATGACTGCAAAATTTTTGTCATTTTTTAAATTAAATATTTGAGTCTGTACTTTTGATTTTTTTTTTTAAAAAAAAGACAGGATCAAAGAGGCTGCCCGAAATCTTACAGGATTCCAGTTGTGATTAACAGTTTAACAGAGTTGGAAGGGACCTGGTAGGTCATCTAGTCCAACCCCACACCCAAGTGGGAGATCCTACACCATTTCTGACTGATGGCAGTCCAATCTCTTCCTGAAAGTTTCAACTGATGAAGCTCCCACACCTTCTGAGGGCAACTTCTGTTCCATGGGTTGATTGTTCTCACTGTCAGAAAGTTCCTCCTTATTTCCAGGTTGAATCTCTCCTTGATATGGAGGTGATACAGGCTCCTCCATAAAACCCCAACAGATTGCTGAGCATTTCATCATTCAGACCACTGAAGATAGAATAATAGGGTCAGAAGGGACCTTGGAGGAACAGATACAGATTAACAGGGACTTTGGAGGTCCTGTAGTCCAACCCGCTACCCAAGTGGGAGACCCTACACCATTTCTGACACATGGGCAGTCCAGTCTCTTCTTGAAAGTTTTAAGTGTAGTGATTTTGCTTCTTGAAAGCTTCCAGTGATTGTACACCTGTAAGTTTTCTAATAATACCGTTGTGATGAAATTCAGACTTCTTCTCTTTTTCTCCTTTTAGATGGCATGCTGTCCCTCACAATGATACCCAAATCTTCCTGAGATCTTCAAGAAGTAATTGGTGATATGGAATGATATTATCACCATTATTTTTATCGCTGTCACTATCACCATGATCAACCTTATATTACACAATAAGTTTCTGTCCACGTTAACAGGAACGGAGGTGATCCATTGATCTATCTTTGAACTGAGAATGTTATCCTCAGGATGAATTCCCAACACTGCATGAGACCAAGAGAACGAATGAGCATCAATAAAGAAGAATATTTGTAGCTCAGGGTTGAAAGGAGGGGCTCTTGGTGCTCTCCGAGTCTGGTTCTTCGCACTAATGGTGTTACCTAGTTTGGGTAATGAAACATCTGCAAGAAAATGACCCAGCTTGGATGAGTGAGTATATCTATGTCAAATCAGAGCTGATTTACAGAATAACAAAGCTGGAAGGGACCTTGGAGGCAGGGGTGGTTTGGGATTTACAAGCTTCCCTGCAGGCTGCGAGCCGTGCACCTGTAAATCGTCATCAGCAGCTGCCTGCAGAGAAGCAGCCTTTGAAACAGCCCTCTTTTCTTGCTTTTCTAACTGCAGCTGTGCCTCGTTCGGCAGCTGAAGTTGAAAACTCAGGAAATAAAGAGCCCGGGTAGGCAAAAACAGCGGCAGACGTAGAACCGGTTCTATATCCGCTGCTCTTCAGAGCTACCGGTTCTACAGAGGTGGACAGAACCGGTAGAAACCCATCCCTGCTTGGAGATCTTCTAGTCCACTCCCTGCCCAAGCAAGAGGCCGTACACCATTTCTAACAGAGAGCACTCCAGTCTCTTCGTGAAAGCTTCTAGTGATGAAGCTCCTGCAACTTTCAAAGGCAACTTATGTTCCATAGATTGATTGTTCTCACTGTCAGAAAATTTCTCCTTATTTCCAGGTTGAATCTCTCCTTGTTCAGTTTCCATCCATTGTTCCTTGTCTGGCCTTGGAGAACAGCTTGACCCCTTCCTCCTCTCTGTGGCAGCCCCTCAAATATTGGAAGATGGCTATCATGTCTCCCCTGGTCCTTCCCTTCACGAGACTAGCTATGCCCAGTTCCTGCAACCATTCATTGTATGCTTGAGTCTCCAGTCCCCTGATCATCTTGGGTTTTTTATTAGATTAACAGTGTTGGAAATGACCTTGTAGGTCATCTAGCCAAACCCCCTGCCCAAGCAGGAGACCCTACACCATTTCTGACAGATGGCAGTCCAGTCTCTTCATGAAAGCTTCTAGTGATGAAGCTCCTGCAACTTTCAAAGGCAACTTATGTTCCATAGATTGATTGTTCTCACTGTCAGAAAATTTCTCCTTATTTCCAGGTTGAATCTCTCCTTGTTCAGTTTCCATCCATTATTCCTTGTCTGGCCTTTGGGTGCCTTGGAAAATAGCTTGACCCCCTTCCTCTCTGTGGCAGCCCCTCAAGTATTGCAATGCTACTATCCTGTCTCCCCTGGTCCTTTTCTTCACTAGACTAGCCATGCCCAGTTCCTGCAACTGTTCATTGTTCATTGTATGTTTTAGCCTCCAGTCCCCTAATAATCCTGGTTGCTCTTCTCTGCACTCTATCTAGAGTCTCCACATCTTTTTTATAGTGTGGTGATCAAAACTGGATGCAATATTCTAAGTCTGGCCTTACTTTCTTCTAGCCCCTTGCTGGGCTGGGAGACCTGTTCTTCATGTAGAGATATTCCTTGAGTTTCAACCGTTCATTTAGTGACTGTTCAAAACTACAACGGCACTTGAAAAAAAAATAACTCAGGACCTTTGTTCCCACTTACAACCCGTTGCAGCCTCCCCGCGGTCATGTGATCAAAATCCCCACACTTGGCAACCGACTCGTATTTATGATGGTCGCAGTGTCGTGCGATTCCCCTCCTGTGGCCTTCGGGCAAGCCAAGCCAATGGGGAGGCATTCCCCAACGGCGTTGCTAACATAACAACTCCACTATGGGAAGTCCTAAAACGGGGCAAAGATTCATTTCCCGGAGGTCTCGCTTAGCAACAAAAGGTTTAGGGCTGTTTTGTGGTTGTAAGATGAGGATCCCCTGTCCCCAGGGCTGGGCTGCTGGGGGTTCGCAGGGGTTCAAGAGAGCCCCTAGCTAAGGTTCTGTGCAGTTGGGAGCAACCCCCAAATCCCACACCTGGCTGGCTCCTCCCCTTCCAGGAGTCCCCTCGTGGTCCATTATGGATGCAGGGAAGCGCAGGGCATGCAGGGAGGATCGGGGAGGGTGAAATACGGGCCTCCAGGAATTTCAGGAAAGCCAGAAATGGGCCCATTTCCAGCTTCCAGAGAGCCTCCGGAGCCTCCGGAGGGCGAAAATGACACACAAACACCCCGCGGTGGTGCGGGAGGGCTGACACGGCCACGCCCAACATGGCCACGCCCACCCAGCAACTGGGTAGAGAACCTACTGCTTAAATTTTTTGCCGCCGACCCCTGCCTGTACCGCGTTCTTTCTCCGCAGGCGGAGGGTTTCAACAAGCTGCGTGGCTGATCTCTGGCTATTTATTCTCTCGACTTGCGTGTCCGGGGGGTGGAGTGGTGGCGGAGGTGTCTCTCCCAAGCTGCCCTTCTACAAATAAACCTTTTATGCCCTAAACTCTAACAGGGGAGGGGGAGACTTAGTGCTTTCAGATTTATTCTCTGGTGCTCTCTGCTGACCTTGCATGACCCCATTACTCAGAAACTCCCTAGAGGAATCCTTAAAAGGCAGCCTTGTAATTATGGACCATTTATGGACCAGCTCATTTATTTGCACAGGGCAGGGTGGTCTGAAACATCCGGACCCCCACTCACCCCCCCCCACAAAGCAGCTCATCGGGGAGGAAAAGGGCCCTTTCCCCCCCCACCCCCCTTTCCTCATTCCTAAAATTACAGTGATCTCGTCTTGAGCCTTTCCTGGTTTAAAATTGCAAATCCCCCTCTTGTCCAAAAAGCCCTCCAAAGCTTTGTGAATCTGCTGCTTTCCTTTTCCCAGCCTTGGATTTTAAAGGGGGGGCGGGGGGGAGAGGAATTGAGGCTCATCTACATCATAAAACTGGAAGGGTCCTCCTCTTCAGCAGGTTTCCAGGGGTACCGGTTTTGGGGGGGAGGAGAAGGGGATTTGTGGGGGTGGAAGGAGGGGGGAAGAAAGGAGATGCTCTTTTCAGATGTGGTTGGCTGGGTTTTCATCATGGCTGAGGCGATCCCTGCGAGAGTCAGAGGAGATAACTCTAAAGAACAAAAGGCGATGTGTGAAGCCATATGTGAAGGTGGATGAGACGAGGATAATTGGCAAGAAGGGTAGACGGACACACTGCCTAAGTTCGCACAACACACTTCTCAGTGGAGTGAATCGCCTCCTTTTCCAGGGACACCTCCTATTCACTCTCAACCATAAACCCACTCAGGAGCTCTATTTCACACATTAGACACCTAAAAAGGGAGAATAAGCCAAAGCTGGAAGCTTTGAGAATACCGTTGTTGGGTTAAATCATGGCAGCTAGACCCAAGTTTGTTATTCTGAGGTGTTTTATTGCTCATCCAAGTAACTGAATCAGTCAATATTAAAAAAAAATAGTTAAGCAGAGAGTCACTGGAATGTACTAAACTCTTGCGCTGAATTTATATTTACCTACAAAGAAATAAAGGGAGACTAGTATAGATCTATTTCAACTTCTCATCAGCTAGTCATACCCTTCAGGGATTCGAACCCAGGTTGCTTGCATATTAGGTAGATATATTAACCTCTAAGACACAGGCTCTCCTTGTTTTGTTGGCTATACCAGGGAGAGATTAGGTGTTTTTTTTTTTCCTATTAAGGCAACCTGATAGAAACTATGGGATGGAGCATACTGCTTCCGCTTTCTAACTCGTGCCACCCCGACTGCATATGGTTCTCCCCAAAATGTATCGCAATATTGTCAATGAAAACTCGATCCTCCGGGCCAAAAGTATCTAAAAAGGTTAAATCATGGCAAGTGGACCCAAGATGGTTAATCTGAGATCAGAGGTGGTATTCGGCAGGTTCTGACCAGTTGTGGAGAACCGGTAGCGGAAATTTTGAGTAGTTCGGAGAACCGGCCAATGCCGCTCTGACTGGCCCCGCCCACATCTATTCTTTGCCTCCCATTGAGTCCCAGCTGATTGGCTGGGTCTTCTTTTGTTGCCCTGCACAGGAGAATAGAGCCGGAAAGCAGGTTAGTGGGTTGGGGAGGGAATGGGGATTTTTTAGTAACCTTCCCCTGCCACACCCAACAGGCCACGCCCACAGAACTGGTAGTAAAAAAATTTGAATCCCACCACTGTCTGAGAAGTTTTGTTACTCAACTCCTGTAACAGGAACCATCCACAGCAGTGTCCCTCAAACTTTAAGATGGGTGGACTTCATTTTCCAGAATTTGTGGGCTTCAATTCTCAGAACTAAGAGTGATATGATAGCCGCCTTTCAATACTCGAGGGGCTGTCGCTGAGAAGAAGGGGTGAACTTAGTCTCCACAGGGCAGGATAACAAGTAAGGGGTGGATGGTCATTAAAAAGAGAAGCAACCTAGAACTAAGGAGAACAATTAATTGGTGGAAAAGTTTGCCTCTGGAAGCTGGGTGGGGATGGTGGCAGTTAAAACTGGAGATTGGATGAAGAAGCAAAACGTCTTTAACAGAAAAAAACAAGAAAGTCCTGTTGCCCCTTGGAAAAAAAAACACCCCCTATGACCTGGATGACTGAGAATCTCTACAGACAAGATGACGGATTTTCTGAAGGACTCGAAATACAACTAAGCCAAATTTTGCAAAATGCAAATGGTAGCCGTGACCGCAGCCGCGACGAGGTACAAACCACGGTTGCATTCTTGCAAAATATTTTATTTCGAAAGGCAATTTCAGACCCAAACGAAGGAGGCTTTTCCCCCCTGCTTTTTCTTTCCCTTTTTTTTTTTTTAAAAAAATTAAACTTTGGGGATTAACAAGGAGTTTCGTCAACTGCCTTTTGGACATGACGGTCAGAAAACTGCAGCTTTTCAATGGAGCATACAAGGCTCCCAGATGAGGAGGGAAGAGTGTCCTGGGAATCTCAGGCTGAGGGAGGGTAGCTGAGAATTAATTCTGTGACCCCCGCCCTCCCCTGCTCAATAGCTGGGAATTTGGGGGGGGGGGTAAGTCCTGTTTTAAAAGTCACCCTTCTATTCAGGGCCCATTGAAAATGGGATTCAAATGAAGGGTTTTACATTTTCAGGAAAGTACCTGCCATGTCAAAACACCAGCTTGTCAAAACGTCACTCATGTTTTTCTGTAAAGAAACTGCAGGCAACTTATCTGTCCTCCCCCCCCTCTATCTCCCCCCCTCCATCCCTCACAATTATTATGTTGGGGCGAGGAGAGGGGGGAGAGAAAGATTGACTTTGGCAAGTGGGCTGGCATTTGCAAGAGAAAAAGGCTGCCATAAAAAAAAGCCTCCGGTAATTATGCCAGGGAGCCTCGGAAAGTGTGCTTGGTCTGTTATCCCAACACCAAGGGATTTATTGTTGCTGGCGGGAGGCCAGACCTGGTAGAAATTATGTGCCCTTGAAGGTTGACGGTTTCCCCCCTCAAAATTTGCTGTGTGCCTTTTAGCGTCTACAAGCACGGCGGGAATAAAATATTCTTCCCTCCCACCCTTCCCAAACATGGTCCAGAGGAACAGATAAAGGAAGATTCCAGTTCGGGGTTGCAGGACCATGAAAAAGTTCTCTCGGTGGACTTTGTAGGTCGAGTCTCGCAAAAAATGGGTGCTCTCCAGATGTGCCAAACATTTATGACTGCCCCGATGAGCCCCGTTACCTATTTTGTCTTGAATACCCTGTAATATTAAGCTTTATACATAGGGAAGAGCAGATTTTGGACGTGGTATGACTTTTTAAAATAGGAATGGATTCCAATTTGAAGTGAATTCTGGGTCAGATGTACCTTTTAATTGTAGTTATTAAATTATAATAATAAATTATATGCCTTTCATCTCCCCTAGAAAGTGACTCTGGGTGACATAAAAGTAAAAGAAATTAGAACCTCTAAAAACCCTCACCCTCCCTACCTTCCATACTTTCTTCCTTCCTTCTTTCCTTCCTTCCTTCCTTCCTTCCCTCCCTCCCTCCCTCCTTCCTTCCTTCCCTCCCTCCCTCCCTCCCTCCCTCCCTCCCTCCTTCCTTCCTTCCTTCCTTCCTTCCCTCCCTCCCTCTCTTGCTCTTCCCTTCTACACCTCTTCCCTTTCTCCCTCCCTATCACCCAGCTGGCTACCATGCCTAAGAGCACCTATACCATCATCCATACTGGCTGGATCTCTGTCAGATACTAATACCCAAATATTCTCATTTATCTACCTGTAGATCACCAAAAGCTGAACTCAACCTGAAGGACCTTTCACATTAAATGTCTTAATAATTTCACGGACTATACAGTTCATGCAAAGGATTTTGCCCTGCCTCTACCCATTTTTTTATCCTAATCCCATCCTAAATGCCATCCTAAAGCCAAGTCCACCCCTTAGCCAGAAAAGAAGGTGAGGGACAACTGGCTTGGATAATAGCAAATATATAGCAAAAAGGCGAGGATAGAAAAATGTTCTGTTTTTAAATGGAGCTCCTGCATTGCACAGCAAGGGTTTACCCATTTCCTTGAACCTGCCTTTCAATCCAGTGCAGATGCTACCAGCTATTATCAGGTGGGTACCCAACTACACTTCAACTCACTGTCAGCTACTCCTGCCACCATCCTCTGGGAAATGCTACCTGTTGTGGTTCGCCGGCAGCCTGTGAAGACGGCAGCAGAATCGGACACTGGGGAAGAACGGGGACCAGTCCAGGAGTCTGGAGAGCACTCAGTCCTGCATCCGATGCAGAGATGGGGCCAGGACCATCTGGGAGTGGGGTGTTGCCTCCGGAGCCTCCAGAGTCTGGCAGCAGTGAGGCCGAGGAACAAGGGGAGCCTGTTCCCAGTGTGCGTGTGCACAGAGCTGCCAGAAGGCAAGAGCAGCTGAGACAAAAGGGGCGACTCGGGAGTAAGGCTTGGAGATGATTTCCCCTCCCCTAAGGTATAAAGGAAGTACAAAGGTAGAGAAACCTTTGCAGGAAGCAAAGTCGTTCACTCTGTTTGGATTAAACCTCGAAGCTCTGTGTGGACTTTGTACATCGGTTGGTTTTTTTACAGTTGATGTGGCACTTTAGTTGTTGGCAGCAATTCAAAGGAGAGAAAGGTGGGTGCTTATCTCGAGAGTTTGTCTGGACTTATTATGGGCTGGAAATGAAAATAATTCCCAGCACTGAAATAAAACAAGGGTTGTTTGGACTAAGCGTGTGCTTAATTATGGCCCCAGGAAGCTTTGGTCAGAACACTACCCGTGACTCAGTTTCTAGGTGGCTACCTGGATCCACAGGATGAAGCCTCAGCCTTTCAAGGAATCTGCACAGATGTTAGAATGTGGCATCCAGGTTGGGAAACTGGGAAAGATGTTTTGAGCTGTTACTGGTTGGGGGGGGATTTTTTCACAGGGTGGTGTGTGTGTGTGTGTTATTTTTGATCTTCCTTCCTGATGATAGCCTGTACAAGTCCACACATTCTTCTTGACTAGATTAACTTAGAAATGATTTGCCCACCCCTTCTTCTTCTTCTTCTTAGGACTTAGAGAGACGGACTGGTCGAAAGTCACCCAGCTGGCCTTCGGATCTGCAACTAGAATCACGGTCTCTCAGTTTCTAATCCGGTACTTAAACCAGTCGAATTAGCTGTCCTTTCCCTGTTTAACTGCTCTTTTTCTCATCTGGCTTAAGCTCTGGAAAAGTAGCTGGTCTCACCAGAAAACGCAAGTTATGATGAGGATCATTAACTCTCAAAATGTGGCTGCAAAATGCCATGGTTCACCAGGAACCTCTTCCTGTTGGTAATTTCTGAATATTCAAGGGATTAGGCTCGCATGAATACTCTAGCTGGGATGTCTTTGGAGTATGGGCATATAAATCAAGAGGGCAGTCACAAAAGTCTAATGAAGTTTTTCCTCCTTTATGTGTGCAATCCACATCTCGACTTGGTTGAACATGCCCAGGGGTCTACTGTACATAGACTCAGAAAGTCCAGGCCTGCTAGGGGTTTGTGCTTTGCTAGGACAGCACCTTATTTCATTATTTTAACTTCAGAACAAAACACAACAGAATGGAACCGAACAAGGCAGGGGAGGGACTTTGGACCAGGAAATTGACAGGCATATTTCTGCTTTCCAGAAGCACAAAACTCTAACTCTGCGTT